>NW_005842402.1:1247483-1278120 GCF_000455745.1 Alligator sinensis | reverse complement strand
AGAGTGCTGGGTTCAGATGACCGCACAGTCAGATGTTTGTTCAATCTCCTCTTAAATACCTCCAAAGAAGGGCACGGCATATCCTTCCTTGGAAGCTTATTCCATAAAATAGCAGCTACAAGGAGTGGGGTTTGAACCCGTGCAGACATACATCCACTAAATCTTAAGCCCAACACCTTAACCACTTGGCTATCCTAGTGCTAGTACTCATACTCTAGTAGTACTCATAAATGCATATCTTCATGCTCATTTCCTTAAGAGCTAATTACATGGTTCCAACCTCCCCTTTACACCACACCCATGCCTCATAGATGGTATCAGTCACTTCTCTGTAGGGGTCTTGGTCCACTTGGCCTCCACCCCTGTTCTCTCACTAAGCTATTTAGCTCAGGATCCATTGTGTTGGATGCAGCTTCTAGCCCCAAGCCCTGCTGTTCCCCAGGCACTGGGCTCCCTAGCTGCACCTTGAACCTGTCCCTAGCAGGGCTCAAGATGATCATGTGCCCCTAGGGCACTAATGAGACCTCCAAGACCAGCCCTTCACAATCCCTTCCACAAATCACCAGTATGAACTGTAACAAAAACTTCAGCTGCTCTAGGTATAACCAATGACAGCAATAGCTAGCTGTCTTGCAACCCAGCTTTCCCTTACTTGGGCTTGTGTTCCTTTTGCAAAGCACCAGTACTCAGCTGCCAGTTCTGAGAGTGGCCCTGAACATGGCTGACTGGTGCCTCCTGAGTCTGGGCAGGGGGGCACCCACAGAAGCCACCAGCAGCGTCAGTGGTGGGGGCACACTGGCAAGCACCCACAGAAGCTGTTGGTGGCAGGGACTGAGCTGGCAAGCACCCGTAGAAGCTGCTGGCAGTGCTGGAAGTGGGGACGGAGCTGGCAAGCACCAGCAGAAGCTGCCAGTGGCATCAGCAGCAGGGATGGCCCTGTCATGGGGGGGCACATGCCCCCCCCATGTTCCCCTTACCAGTCGCCTATGGCCCTGAAGCCAGCCTGACATTCCCCAGCAGTCTCTCTGGCCTGGAGCTCTTTATCCAGCCACTTGCAGGGCAAGCCTGCCTACCTAGATCAGCCCTGGGCTTATATGCCCCAAACCCAGCCCGCTTCTGGTCAGGTGGCTCCCTAAGCACCTGCAGGGCTTCTACCTCATGGCCTAATGACTCAGGGCTGCCGTGGTGACTTAGAAGGTGCAGCTCCCAGCTGTAACTTAGAATGGTTTCTGCAAAGTGTTCTGAGTTACGGCGTTACCCCAGACCAAACAGAAGTTCACTGTTGGTTCCAGGGGGGAGGGGGATTTAGCTGCAGCCTGGGAGTCTTTCTGCACCTTTATTGGGTGCATCCAGGTTCCCATAGCAACAGTCAAGGCCCTCTGCCAGTGCTCACTCTTTTCAGAATGGGAGGGGGGGAAAGGCAGTGGACGGAGCCTGTTGGTGCTCCACAGCTGGTGCTGAAGGGTGCAGTGGGTGAATTGGAGCCGCTCTCCACCTTTGGGGGGGAATAAAAATCCCTCAGACTGAATTCCCACCACTCCCTTTCCCCACCTCCCATTCTGAAAACAGCAATAGGCTGGGAGCTCTGCAGACACAAGTTACAAAAGACTTTGAAATATCTATTGGATACCTCATGCAATGAGGGGTCAGATTTTCCATGAATCAGCCATTTTTTAAGCTGTTTGCAGCCATGAACTTGTGTTTGGTCATGGCTATAAACTGCTTTCCGTGGCCAGATTGGGTGAAAACAGTCACTTCTGTCTGCACCTGCTCCAAGCAGCCTTCTTGCTGTTCCAGTTAGGTGTTGCCCTGTGAGCTTATGACAGATTGCCAAGCCTGCAGTAAGCAGTCATGGCCTTAGGTCTCCAGCTGCCGATTACCTTACAGCGAGCTCACTGTAGAGAGCTCCTGACTGGTAGCAGGTGCAGCCCTTTACCTGCCTGGGCCTCCCGCCTGCCTGGGCAGCAAGGTTTTGCCACTGCCTGGTCTCTCCAGCTGCAGTTTTTCTACTTAAAGTAACAGGAGCCACCCACTGTCTGTCACAATGCTACTAAGTCACTCTCCTTCTTGCTTACTCTTCATTTGGCCCAATGAATCTTGCACTCTTGGCTACCCAGCAACATGAGTTCAACAGGAGAACTGCCTCACTAGACTTGGTACTGGCCACAGGGGACAACTTGGTGGGGGATCTGCAGGTGCAAGGTAACCTAGGGGATAGTGACCACCTATTGACAGGTTTCACTATTTGGAGAAAGGTGGGGAAGATAACTAGTGGGCTGGAAGTGCTAGACTTCAGGAAGGCCAACTTCAACAAGCTCAGGAGATTAGTTAGGGAGGGACTGACTGGTAAAAGCCCTGGAGAGATGAGAGTCAAGGAAGGGTGGGCATTTCTCAAGGGACTAATCCTTCAGGCACAGAAAAGAACCATCCCAATACACATAAAAAGGGGCAAAAAAGCAAAGAAACCCTCTTGGTGGAGCAGGGAAATCCAGGAGAGCCTGGAGGGGGAAAAAGAGGCCTACAGCCTGTGGAAGTAGGGGGCTGCCACCAAGAAGGGGTATACCTGCTTGGCTCAAGCTTGCAGGGATATGGTGAGGAGAGCCAAAGTGGAAATGGAGCTTAGGCTGGCAGCAAAAGTTAAGGATAACAAAAAGTCATTCTTTAAGTACACAGGAAGCAAAAAGAAGGTGCAGGGTAACTTAGGGCCCCTTCAGAATGAACTAGGGCAACTGGTAACAGATAGGATGGCCAAAGCAGAGCTTCTAAATGATTTTTTTGCATCCATGTTCCTGGACACGAATACAAATAGGCATCCCATTGGGACCTTAGGTAAGCCCAGTATAGATACCAACCCACAACCTGCACAACCTGTTTGTGCTGACCTAGTAAAGGGGCATTTGGAGGGGTTGAATGTATTTCAGTCAACAGGTCCTGATGATCTTCTTCCTAGGATACTTAGGGAATTAGCTGGAGTCACAGCAGAGCTGCTAGCACAACTGTTTGAGCACTTGTGTTGCTCAGGACAGGTCCCGGAGGATTGGAAAAGGGCCAGTGTGGTCCCTATTTTCAAGAAGGGGAGGAAGGAGGAACTGGGTAACTATAAGCCAGTTAGTCTTACCTCTATCTTTGGCAAGACTTTTGAGAAAATTGTTAAGGATCACATTTGTGGGGGACCAGCAGGCTATATGATGCTAAAAGGCAATCAGCATGGGTTCATAGCAGGCAGATCCTGCCTGACTAACCTGGTTTCATTTTACTACCGGGTCACAAAATGCTTGGATGAAGGAATAGAGGTAGATGTTATTTGCTTAGATTTTAAAAAGGCCTTTGACACAGTGTCACACCCAATTCTTATAAATAAACTAAACAGTTGCAATGTAGATTATTACACAGTCCCGTGGGTAGAAAATTGGTTTATGGGATGCACCCATAGTGGTGGTGGTGGATGGATCAGTTTCTACCTGGAGGAATGTGGGCAGCGGAGTCCCCCAAGGCTCTGTCCTGGGACCGGTACTATTCAATATCTTCATTAGTGACTTGGACGAGGGACTAGAAAGCACCCTGTCCAAGTTTGCTGATGACACCAAACTATGTGGGGAGGTACACAATCTAGATGGCAGGGAGCGAATGCAAACTGATTTGCACAGACTGGGGAAATGGGCCAAACAGAATAGGATGCAGTTTAACAAGGATATGTGTCATGTGTAGCACCTAGGGAGGAAGAATCCTCAACACTCCTATAGGCTGGGAGGCACCACTCTAAGTAGCACAACTGCAGAAAGGGATCTTGTCGTAGGGAGTTGTAGTTGACTCCAAAATGAACATGAGTCACCAGTGTGATGGTAATAAGTAAATCGAACTGCCCTCTTTCTTGCATAAGTAGGTGCATCACAAACAGGTCTAGGGAGGTGATACTTCCCCTCTATGCAGCATTGGTCAGGCCGCAGCCGGAGTACTGAGTCCAGTTTTGGGCACCGCACTTCAGGAGGGATGTGGATGGCCTGGAGAGGGTTCAGAGGAGAGCCACTGAACTGGTTAAAGGCCTACAGAAAAAACCCTATATGGACTGATTGGGAGACCTGAACCTCTTCAGCCTTCACAAGAGGAGGCTGAGAGGTGATCTCGTGGCCGCCTAAAAACTCATCAGGGGTGGTGGGAGCAGCAAGAAATAGGGGATACAAAGTTTACCAGGGTGCCTGTTCAAGTACCTAGAAATAATGGCCACAAACTGGAAGAGAGCAAATTCAGATTGGACATCAGGAAACACTTCTTTACAGTTAGGGGGGCCAAAATATGGAATAAGCTTCCAAGGGAGATGGTGCTGTCCCCTTTCTTGGAGGTGTTTAAAAGGAGATTAGACAGGGACCTGGCTGGGGTCATCTGACCCCAGCACTCATTCTTGACCAGGGCAGGGGGTCAGACTCGATGATCTAATAGGTCCCTTCCAACCCTAACATCTATGAAACTAAGAGAGGTAGCACACACTCCCTGCTCAGCCTATTCTATAGCTCTATCATTATGGCATTCTTCTTGGAGGCAGAAAGAGAATGTGGGTGTGAGTCTCTTTAAGCCATCAATCTCTTTTTAATATACGTTAGAAAATGGCTTTAGGCAACAGTCAAGACATAATGCAGCCAGCTGGCAGACTGCTAGTTATTCAGCAAAAGGCCACACTTGACTTATCAAAAATATCAGCTTCTAACCCTGTTAGTATTCATATATCCTTATGTGAATGAAAGCAAATTATGTGAGAAAATAGCATCCCCCAAAGCCTATAATATATTAGAATTTCAGTACAATTTTCATTTAGATTGTTAAACACCAGAAATGTGAGAGAGATACAGAAACTAGGAAGAAGGAGAGAAAAAAAGGAGGGGGTGGAAGGCAGAAAACATATGTTGAAAGAGACAGATATTTTAAGCTAGTGTTATGCCAAAGATATACATGATGTCTATTTAGGGGTCTTTTGACATTATTTTCATGGCTTCTAGTATTACTGTTATCCTTCATTGTATTTACAGCTTTACTATGTAAAGCTTAAGGAAGACCATGTGCTTTCAGGGGCTGATCCAGGGGGGTGCTGTCTTCAGCTGAATTCAGCAACCTTCACAGCTTCTCCTGGAAGCTGGAACCCCAGGGCTGGTGGAGAAGATGAGGAGGAGGATGGGGAAGGGAGCAGGTACAGAAAGTGTGGGCCTGCCCACTACTGTGGCTATCCCTGGCTAGCCTGGGTGCAGGGGGAACCCCAAAGCTGCTCCTGCCCTGCTCCAATGATGTGCTCTAGCTACACTGGGTGCTGTGCTCAGCCAGGGACAGCAGCAGCAGCAGGCAAGTTTCTTCTTCCTACTCCTGCTCCCTTCTGCAACCCCCTCCCATGTTGCATACTACACAGAAGCAAACACAGGAAAAGGAAAACCTCCCCGCTACAATCACTGCTTTCCTGGCCTGATGCAGATACCCAGAGAAGCCACTCTTGCCTCTTTCCAGCTAGACAGCAGGAAGCATCTGCATATGATGCTAGGCTCAGACACAGACAGAGGTGGGTGGGCAGGTTCCCCTTTCCATTACCTACTACCTGCCAGCAGGAGACCAGATCATTTGTTGGATTTATGCCGCACCAATTTACATATTCAGAAAAATCTGTCCCTAGATGTTTGCTAAATTATTTTACGTTTGGCGGGTCTGGTAAATTTGGCTAACAAGGGAATTGTGGTATATGCCACTAGCAGATTAAAGAAAACACCCACATGATGGCAAAATGAATTAGTGTGGGAAGTGGAGGTTGTGGCTTGGTCTTCAGGGGAAGGAAGTAAAACATAACTCACAGAGCACTTAGGTGAAGCTGGGGTGCTCAGTCAATGTGAATATCTGATGGTGTGTAATTGTTTTGCAGGCTGCCTGTTTGAACATAAATGCTACTAATGGAAGTACTCTAGCCATTAAAGGAAAGAAGCAGTATTTTGGTGTGACAAAACACAGATATATCATTAAACTGTCATAGCTTCCTCAAGCTTCCATCTTTCCCTTCCCAGGGTTCACCCTATTTTTATGTGTTTACCCAGTGAAGCACACAGCTCACTATCACTTTACAAACTTCACACTCCAGGGTGACTCTGTCCTACAAGGTCATTTACTTTACACAACTTATATGTCAACTGCCAGGAGTAAATACTATTATTTATATACTGTGGTCACGCAAGGAAGTGGAGAAAAAGATGCACTCAGCTTGCTCCTGTTTTTGTTAGCTCTGTGAGGAAAAGTGTGCTGCCTTCCAGAAAGGAGATGTTGTCAAAGCTGAATCTTTTCTTCTCTACACGCTCTCCACTGGCAATGCAAAATTATCAAAAGATGAACAGTTTAAAACTAATCAGGGAAGGCCTCACGTGCCTATTTTCCTGAGAGCACAAAAGCACCTTTAGTGGTACTGCTCTGGAGTCATTCATTCCTCCTTGTGTGAGTATCAGGTGTGCCCCTGGAATGGATAGAGGTCATACTAACTACATCAGTTTGAATCTGCTTCCATTTTTCTATCTTATATTCAAGCCTGGTTGGAAGTAAGTCCTAAAGCACTGGAAGAAAGCTTGATCCATCTTCTCAGTTATAAGCTGCCTGTTCACACCAAGAGAAAAACTGATTCCAACGAATAGAGGGGCAGCAGCATCCCACAGGAAGATCAAACTACTTATATCCATGTGCTGTGGACATCTCCTCAAGAGGAAGGGTGATAATCAAACTTACTTTAACTTATCTTTGAATTGAATTGGAGCTTCTGACCGTCTTTTTGGAAAGTATGTAGAAATGTGGTCCTTTCTGTGATGCTGTATACCAGGGCTATACCACTGATGGCCTTCAGAACAAGGGACAGCTGTGCACTGTGGTGCAGTGGGGAAAAGCCCATAAATGGGGAGCTAAAGGTAGGTCCATGACACCTAGGCATGCGCACAGTATAGCAAGGGGGTAAGTGCCTATGTGCATGGTGCCATGAAGCTGAAAGCACCTTGGGGCCCTGTGACTTGTGCTGGTGCATCCTGCATAGCACATGGGGCCCAATGTTGTGACCCACAGGGTGCACAGTCCCTGTCCAGTGAGAGGTTGGACAGACCTGCTATAGACTTTAACAGATTAGCATGGGATTCACTAGGCCAGATCAAGGCAGTAAAAATATTTTATTTAGGGCAGTGGTGCTCAGCCTTTAGCTCCAAGGGCCAAATTTCATAGATTTCATAGATTTCATAGACATTAGGGCTGGAAGGGACCTCGGAAGATCATCGAGTCCAGCCCCCTGCCCAAAGGGCAGGAAGTCAGCTGGGGTCATAGGATCCCAGCAAGATGAGCATCCAGTTTCATCTTGAAGGTGTTCAATGAAGGCGCTTGAACCACCTCCGGTGGCAGGCTGTTCCAGACCTTGGGGGCTCGGACAGTAAAGAAATTCTTCCTTATGTCCAGCCTGAAACGATCTTGAAGTAGTTTGTGACCATTTGACCTCAAATGAATGCTGCTAGGCCAGTCTGCAGACTGTATTGGACCCCAACCACTGGGATCAGGCCTGAACATTCAGATCAGGCCCCATCCCATCCCTGTGCACCAGAAATGAGTCCTGGGACCCCATGTCACCTCCACCTGGCCTCACATGCTACAATTGGGCTTTGGGACCTTGGGCTGCCCCCACCTGGTCCTGTGTGCCAGGATCAGTCTCTAGGGCCCCATGCCAGCTCCATCCAACCTCATGTGCTGAGGTTGGGGCCGTGGAGACTCGCATCACCTCCATCCATCCCTGTGTGCTAGGATTAGGCCCTGCACCACCCAGTGCACCTGATCTATTGCACAGGGCCACAGCCCATTGAGAGGTGGCTCATGGACCACATGATTACTGTGAGTACTCATCAGTACTCATGAGTACAGGTCTGGTACTCCAAAGTACTGTGTCTAGTTTTGCCCCCTCCTCCCCTCCCCCACTACAGAAAGGCTGTGAACAAGTTGGAGAGGCCAGCAGAGAGTAACGAAAATGGTGAGGGGGCTGGGGCACATGACTTAAGAAGAGAGGCTGAGGGAACTGGTTTTATTTAGTCTAGAGAAGAGATGACTGACGGGGGAGTTAATAGCAGCCTTCAACTACCTGAAGCGGGGTTCAAAAGAGAATGGAGCTAGACTGTTCTTAGTGGTGGCAGACAACAGAACAAGGAGCAATGGTCTCAAGTTGAAGTAAGGGAAGTTTAGATTAGATATTAGGAAAAACTCTCTCATTAGGAACATGGTGAAGTACTGGAACAGGTTACCCAGAGAGGTGGTAGAATCTCCATCCTTGGAGGTTTTTAAGGCCTGGCTCAACAAAGCCCTGGCTGGAATGATCTAGTGGGGGATGGCCCTGCTTTGAGCAGGGGTTGGACTACATGACCTCCTGAGGTCCCTTCCAACCCTAGTTTTCTATGATTCTATGACTCTGCACTGGGGACTGGATCTAGCCCATGGGTCAGGGGTTGAGCACCCCTGATTTAGGAGATTACCATGTTGTAATCTAGGACTTCAGCTGTCATTTAAGAAAATAATTATGTCTCCAGCATTCAGCTTGCAAGGACCTAACATTCAAAACAGGGAACCGTGTAAGCTAGTGTGGTGATGTCTACTTATCGCTCATCAGCCTAAAACAATAATTGTAAGAACTGCTCCATGGTTGCAAGTGCTGCATGGACTAAGTGTCAATGTGCTTACCTCTTTCATTGATGATCAAAGTATGGAAGAACATAGAGAACAGTGATGAGCTGATGTCACTGCATTAAAAACAAAGGAATAGGAAAAATGTGAGTATCTCATGTTACTCAGAATTATAATATCTTTAGAATGATGTTCTGTTTTGATACCTTAAACGAATAGATTTTTTTTCTGTGGAAAGATCTTAATTAGAAGGCCGGAGAGTACCTATATATACAGAGACTATAATGAAGAATCCCACTGTTCATTAAATTCATTATCTTGTTTTATTCTTCATACTTACCCATATGGGAAAAACAAATGCCTGTAAATTACTAATAAGACTTTCTTTAGCAGGTTACACTCAAATTTATCTTCTAGTGAAATGATAAATTAGATCATAAATTTTCCCAGTTAAAGAGACAAAATGTTTTTACATAGTTTCTTGCTAATATAACACGTGTGCACACATATAAATAGGTAGTGCTATAAGAATTATATCTTGCCAAGTGTTCAAATACGTGATTGTTGACACAACTCCACAGTTTTGTGTGTGCTACTAGATTTCTGAGTGCACAACTTTAGGTATGTTCCTATTTGGGGACACAAAAAGTGACACTAAGTATCACTTTTGTGTTTCTCTACATTTCTCTGGTTTTCCTTTATAAAGTCATGGGTTTTTTTAAGGACCCTAGCAACTACATTCACAGCCTTTCTGGATGAGTGCAGAAGAAATGTGCAGCAATAGTCCCAGAGCTATTATGAAAAACAAAATAATACAGACACCTGATTTCAATCAGTGCCCTTCTAGCCTTCTCTTCCAATTTTTTATCTTATTGACATTGCCCATTTTGACCCAGGTGTACTGCTCAGAGCTCATATACTGTTAAACAATAAAGCCACTTTATAATCTGCAGGCCTAGCAAAGCACGCACAGTCTTCAGAAAGACTGAAATAGAAATGTATAAACATAGAGAACATGCTCTGCTTTGCTCAAAAATATTTGATCTACACCCTTCTATTTAGATACCTATATCCCACTGAAATCAAGGGGAGTTAGGTACCTTAATATCTTTGAATGTCTGGGCTTTTGTAGGCATGTCTATGTTGCCTCCCTGCTACTCCCAGAACCATTGCCAAGGAAATTAGCTATGCTTATTTTCTCCTGCTCTGTATATATCCAGGTCCAAGGGTGAAGTAACATGGATGGCATAGAGCAGCATAGAGTGTGCAGGCCATAATGACAGACTTAGGTTTTTCCTGGGAGGAACAACAGAGAATGTGCTCAGGATGGCATAAGCCAGAAAACCTACTTAATTGCCAAACAGAGGCATGTCCGGAGCGTTAGTTAGTGGAAAGGGCTAATTATGTCAATGGTAATCCTAGGTTTGGCTGGGAGGCAATCTAGACATGGCCGGTGTCTCCAGTTGTTTAGTACATGATGTAGCAGAGAGGAATCATCTGGCCTCCCTTATCAGAAATGTGATGCAACATATAACTCTGTTAAAATATGAGGAGGAGCAATCAGAGGAAGTTAATAGAGGAAAATTGAGGCCAACTCTTAGGAAAGATTTCCTGACCACCAGGTCTGTTGTTCTTGGGACTTCAAACTGAAAGCATCAGATTTTATAGTGTTGGGATCAAAAATTCCACATTCATATTGCAATATTTGCTCCAAGTAATTCAGACACTTGGAAAGACCCAGATCCACTTCCAGGGCTTGGAAATAAGACTCCAGTCAGGGCCACCAGCCACCACTGATCTTTTTCTCACACACTATTTCCACCATCTAAATATAAGTACAAAGAGCAGGGAAAAGCTGAGTGGTGAGTGTGATACCACCTTTTTCCAAACCTCCCTTGGGGCCTTCAATACTCTTTTATTGCTTCTTTAAGGAGTTCTTGACCACCACATCACACAGGAATTTTCTGGGATTTAGTAGGCTGCTTGACATACAGATCTATTCTCATGGTCGTGCTCCACCTGGGGCCAGAGAATCATTACAGTTACTGCAGTTAAAATGAAAATCCACTCTGTGGTTGGAATTCAGATAAAAAATCCTGCACTGAACTCAAGCTTTTACAATCTATGGATCCATTCCTAGATGCTGCTGGGTCTTTTATTTCAGATCCTAAAGGACATGAGGGAAATTTAATGGTCTGAAATTTTAAACCAAGCTGAGCACAGCACAGAAGAACACTACAGAGAATGCCTCATTGCCCATGGGAGAAGTAAACAACTTAATAGATATTTTCTGCCTATAACCCTCCCTATCTCTAGGTTCTGTGATTTCTGAACTCAAAGCTCTGATGAAACAGACTGGGGGGGGGGGGGGGGGGGGGGGGTTGTGCCTTTTACCCCCTAATGCTGCTACCTATTCTATTTTTATTTTATTGATGTGTTCAGCTGTTCTTTTTCACTTGGCCTGCTTTATGTTCCAATCTACACAATCAAGGACAAAAAGCACTCTGACAATAACATGCCAAATAGTTTCACAGGCACCTCAAATTAATATAAGGGCAAAGTCCTCTAAAAGAACGCTGCCACAAACTTTTTTGGAAGATAATTGAGTGTTTCTTCCCCCTGCTAATTCTAGTTGTTTTTTAGGGGCCCTGTTCCCAAGCCCATGGAAAAGATTGACTGGATGCAATCATGAGGACTTGCACATTTAATTTTCTCCTGCCATTTGTGGCCTTTTGTATTTGGTGCGCATTATTTTTTCCTGGACCCACCCCCCATCTGCGAAATTGGCCACAGGGGACCCCCCTCATTGCTGCCTGGTCACTGGGGGGGGTGGGGTATGTGCCCCCCCCACCCCCGATTAAGGCAGCACCAGTTGCCCATGTCTCCAGCTTTCCAGCCAACCGAGCAAGCCCTCAGCTGATGCCCCAGAAGAGGTGGAAAGATGAGACAACCTTTCCCTCAGCATTCCTGTGGCTCCCCTCCTCAGACACTAACAAGAAGAACTGTTTGGTTAGAACTGAGGCCATGATTAAGAGGGACGGCTGGGGGCATTCGTACTGTGCCACTAGAGGTGAAATGCTTGGACCGGCGCAAGACGAACCAAAGAGAAAGCATTTGCCAAGAATGTTTTCACTAATCAAGATTGAAAGTCAGAGGAGGGGGTCAGACTTGATGATCTGTTCAGGTCCCTTCTGACCCTAGAAACTATGAAACTAGGATTCAAGAGATCCATATTGTATTCATCACCGACCCAGGCTAGCTGTGCAACTTACGCTTTCTGTGTCCCAGTTACAAAAGGAAAGTAATATTTATTTACTTCATGTATTGTTGTGAGTTTTCATACATTTATGTCTGTAGTTTCAGATCTTCAGATACAGTCACTTGGAAATACAAAACATTTCTCTTTCTCCTGTTCATCTGTTATTTTTTGCTACTTCTTTTCCATACTTCTATTTTATTGATCCCCATTCCCCCTCCTCATGTTCTCTGATTTTTCTCTTATTACTCCCCCATCCTAAGGCTTAATCCTCTTCCCCCATGCACTGTCCCTCTCTTTCTCTCACATGTTGACAAATGTGCTTCTTCTATTCATTCCCTGCTTAACTTCTGCATTGCCTTCTACTCCACTTCCCTACTCTCCTTCAAACCTGGTTATGCATGGCTCTAAATAAAACAGCTGAGACAAAGTACAGGGAAAACCAAAGCAGTTAGACATGAAATTAAAGACCTTCCACTACCACAACTTAGAATGCACTCATTGCTTTTTCAGCTGTTGCATCTCAAGAACAGGCTGAAACCCAAAAGAGTGTACAAAAGACATGGTGCACAAAAGTAATTCCCATTTCATCCATTTGTCCCTTCTTAATTCCCCTTTCATATTTTTTAATGAGAGTGCATGTCCATAATGCAGGCTTACATGGATTTTGCTTATCTTGTGTTAAGTTCTCTTCCAGTTAACACACACGATATTCATATGCATGTTTAATGGGCCTGCTGTTATGCCCCTGTACTCATACTGCACTCAACTGTTTTAGCAGCAATAACCTCTGGGCAAACATCCCAGAGTTCTTGGCACCTTTCCAAATAGCAGTGTATTGTGGATAATTGTTCATGGCCATTATGTGCACCAGGGGGTTGTGTTAGGGGAGATCAATCTCTTAACTCTTTTGTGATGTCCCCTGCAAAATCCCATTATTCTTCCAGCATTCAGAAATCTATTACTGTTTCCCAACACATGAATGCACCAAACCCCAATAATATCAGCAGAGCACCAAGCCTAATATAGGCTAATCAGATATTGTAGAAGAGGAGTTCAGAGACAGCACCACTTGTGAGTCCTGGAAAATGGTTTGTCATTTAAAGACATTCCAAAAAGTGACTTACAGATTGTTTTTAAAGGAAAGAAAATATAGTAAATATTTAGGAGCTGGGGGTAGGTGAGGCTTCATCTCATTCATTATTTTCAGATTGCTCAGCATGTAGAATTATTTAAAAAATCCCCTTTAATAATAGTGATGAATTCAAGCAGGATGCACACACACCTTTCCACAGAAATTATGGAATCCTGCTCTAAAATAAAACAATGTGTGTGTTGCAATCAACTGTGCTTGAGACTGGGTTAGCCTTAAATTGTTTCCAGCTGTTTCAGATATCCCAACACATCTATTACAGTCAAAATACTTATGAGTATGGTTTCAAAATAGTCCAAGAAAAGCAAGCCAGGCAAACAGAGTTTACAATCCTCCCTTCTCATTTCCTTATTCATGAACATTTCTGATATACTATTTACACTCCTGTTGATTCTACAATGAAGCAGAAAGCTAAGAAGAAAGTAAATGGTCTTGGTAAAAGGGTTTCTGCTTCTCCACACACTTTCCACCAGCTTCTTTAGTGCAGTTGCCACCAGGCGTGTGGAGTTCATCTTATTTCTCTAGCTTTATGCTTTTTTCCCTTGCCAACATTGAAAGCTTAAAAGGTTATGAGCATAGTATCCTCTTACTTCAACTCAGACAAAAGAGAGCTGGCAACCACAGAATCACAGAGTTGGGAGGGACCTCAAGGGTCACTTCGTCCAACGCCCTGGACAGATGCAGAATGGTTCCATATTCCAGTATGGTTCAATTTCATAGTGCAAGCCAGGTCTCTGTGTTATAAGTGTAATTTGCCTGATTTATATGATATTATCCAAACCTCAACATAAGCAATTGGTTTAGCCTATGGTTGCTATGGGCTAAACAAGCTCTGTGCTGATTCAGGAGTAGTAAAAGCCTAAGGAAAAATCTAGAATAGTGGCAGACCTAAACTCCAGTCCAGCAAAACATGAACACCTGTGATGTTAAGCCCATTGGTGATCCATTCATGCCTGTATGGTGCATCCAGACAAGTTGTGGCAGTGGAATGCTGCCAAACTTTTTTGCCTTGACAAATTCTATATCACAATTGGAAGTGCTTGGAAGTAAGAAGATTGGAAGAAGGCTAAGGAATAGCTGGGAAATGTTATGATACCTCACTATTATAATACAAATGTTACTGAAAAATAACCAAATTAACTTAGAACCTAGATGCATAACATACTTACAGTGCTGTTATTGGAATTACAGAGGTATAAGAATAAAGTGGAGAGATGACACTCCCTGAACGGAGGTAAATTTGACTTGTCTGGTGGCAAATACCCCTAAAATAAACAGGGTAAAACTCGACTAATGTAAGTTGTCCTGGTTTAGATATCAGCCTACATTCTTCTGGGGCCTCAATGCAAATAAGAGATTTATTTCTCTCCTGCCCCCTACTGGTGGGTTGCAGCAATAGCCCCCTTCTGCAAGTAGCTACCCCAGGATAGCTCCTTGTCTGTTTACTCAGCCCATTATAATATATTGGTGAAGAAAACCACTGTAAATTGAACCTGGGTAAGTGAACATCTGTCCTCAGCCACAGTTACCAGACCAGAAAAACACACATCTATGAAAAACACAGCAGGTTTACTTATTTCACAACATAATGATGGCAAGACCATTGAGTCTGAAAGCAGGTCTGATAAGGTGAAAGCTAAAGTGGTAAGCTTGACTGATCTTTCATTGATTCACATTATTTTCTTCATGTCCAGAGGTACTCAGCAGGCAGGAATCTTTGTAAAGTTGGTTGCAAGTACTTAGCATCTCTGAAAACCAGGCAACTCTTTGACCCTTTATTGATGTACATCTGTTGGTATGTACATACCACCATCAGGATCTGGATCTGTGAGGAGAGATTACAGCATGTGCATGCTAATGCTTGTGTACAATCAGTATGCTGTCAGTAGTGTTTTATTTTTAATGCAGTGCTATTACCAGATCGTTTTTCATCATTGCTTAAATTATTAAGGGAAGATCTATAAGAGTAGATGATACTATTGGCAGGTTAATTTTAAGGCCTAATAACGTTGACAGTTCTGTTATTAAATAAGCAACACTATTTTTCAATCATTAAACAGAAGGGATTTAGAAGAGCCAAGCATACACAGATTTCATTGCTCAGAAACTGAAGTTCTTCCCTCTGCTTCCCCCTCCCCTCTTATTAATTTTGCTACTCTTCCATTATTGATTCAATTCTTTTTAAACAGGTTTTGCTACAGGTCTGGTCTTCCTCAGTCTGCAACTATAGCCAGTACACTGTTTAGAGACCAATACAAGTGCACACTGGTTCTATACCTCTCTAAATATAAGCCAGTGAGGTTTAGCTGTGGCATTAAAATGTGAGTCTCAGTATTGTAGCTATAGTATCAAGTCAACAGCATGTTCTAAATGCTGAACAGGAATTATCTGCTAAATATGTGGATGCTATCATTTTAATGCACTTTTAATATATAACAGTTCCTTAGCAGTAGAACCCAGTTTGTTGGGCTGATGCCTGTGACCAGTTTGCGCCATGTGACAGAAGTCAGCTGACTCTGCCATCTGTTGACTTCATTTATTCTGGGGCATCATAAACCACCTATGCCCAGCGGCCCTAAAATATGATTGGTATTGTTGCAGTATGCCTCTTTGTTTGCCATTAGGAAACATTCAATGCAATGATTAGGACAAATGGTTCTGAATGTACCAGGATGAGAAGGGTTTTGCTTGCATTGTGATCAAACAACCATGTCATCTGTTTTTTGTTATGTGTATAATAATATTACACAAACAGATATTTTCTATTCCATTTCAACATTTTCCTATGAATTTCAGCTAAGTATTTCTGTAGGGAGTGTCTGAGGAACTGAACTAATCCTCCATAGAAATTGCCACAAATGAGCCTCTCTCTTTTATTTGACCTTTCTTTCTCCTGCTCCATTCGCAGGCTAAATTATGAATTAATCTTTTGAAGATTAAATGCCCAGAGCTTAAACCATGTTAAAGATTAAAACCAAAGATAAAATGGCATTACCGGAACTTGTAAAACCCACACAAGCAAGGACATTCAAAAGGAAGTTTCCATTTCCAGTCTCAGTTTCCCCATTATGTTTAGTTCTTATAACTTCCTGAATGTAATGTCATCAGAGCCTGTTCCTTGAGGCTCTTCCAATACCTCAAGAGGCAAAAGAGCAATTTGGTTGCCTTGAATTCTGAAGACCCATACTTTATTCAGTCTTCTGAGTTAGGAGGAGCCAAACTGGAGTCTTAGCATTTTGGAAACTGATAAGTCCCTAGTGGATGTCACCTAGAAGTAGATTAGTTTATGTACAAATGGAAGTTTGACTCTCCCTGGGAAAGGGGGTAGAAGCAGCAATTTCTAGCCACTGTGAGGCAAGGCAGGTCATATCTTTAATGCAGACAGGGCAAGTCTCCCCCAGCCCCAGCCCCCCCCCCCTCCCCCCCCCCCCTTTTTTTTTTTCTAATAACTGTCTCTTTCCCCATCATCACCTTCAGGGAGATGGCTGGAACAGGCTGTCCAGGTGGGGATATAGGACAAAGTGACATAGAGCATCCACATGCAAGGGGGTTAGGATGCTGGCAGAAAGGGAGTCACTGGGGAACTTGAGGCTATCAACCCAATGGGAAACTGGTCCAGGAAGCATTCAACAGAGGGGCTAAGGAGGAAGAGGCAGTAGGTAAGAGAAAGAGCTTCTGGGGCCTGGAAAACTGATGCTGACAGCTATGCCTGGTGCAAACAATTTAATAAAAAAATGCTAGCTTTTGTTGGAGAATATCTAGATTGAAATTTTTACAACCAGCTTCACTGACAACAAGGATGTTCCTGTATCACACCGCAGTGCAGAACACAGAGGAGGACCATGCTTTGTTTCACCAATCTGAGCATTCATTTGGAAAATGCCTGCATACAAATATTAGTCAGATGCCCTGACTCCCAGAATCTTCCCATAATGCCTCACTGAAGCATTCCTGTCTTTGAATCACTTCAGTGATTCATTTCACATATCCTGTCACACTCTCTCCTAAATACAATTCTGCCCTCCCCTACCAACAATTGTTGGGCAGCTGTCCCTGCTAATCCAGTTAGTCAGGTTGTTGAACTCACCATATGGTTTGTTCTTATGGAGAGTGCACTTTAGTTTGATTCAAACTGAACCACAGGCCCAGTTGATAAAGTAAAGGTATTTGTTACCATATTTGTGACAAGGCACACTTGCTTCTCTCTACCATAATACATTGCAGTTTAGCTTTTTGTGTTTTCATTTTTTTTAAACTTTGGTATCGAAGTTTAATAAACACCTGCATATATAAGAACAACTATCAGTGCTTATGGTCACTTGGAACATCACAAAGACTGAAGTTAAAAAAGAGATTGTCTAGCTCCAAGGACCTGGTCCAAAATAGCTTTGATATTAAGCTTTGGATTCGGCCCTAAATGCATTGACCTATGCCCCACTTCACATAAAAGAAATATCTCAGTTTGACATTAGTAGTGTAGGGTCTCTGACATTTCCAATTCTATCTAGTAGAGGGCAGAAATATAAATACACAATAACCAACTCATTACTATAGCAAATGCCTCTTCTGCCCCACTGACAGTTACTAAAAAACATAGTAGAAAGTGTTTTTAAAAACTGGCATTGACAACGATATGGACATGTGGTTGTAGTTAGTGCAATTGTGGACAAGTCTGTTATTATCCTTTCCACACATCTGCCATGCGTTACAGGAAACACACCATTTTTCAAGCATCTTGTTTCATTATTATTGGAGGAAACTTTCCTAGGAGTAGGTTGGTCTTATGCAGAGCACCACTGCTCCTGAGAGCATATGGTAATATGAGTAATCATATAATCTAACCTCAAAAGGCTGTGTGCATTTTCTTTTTCATTCTTTATCTCTCTCCTCTTCCCTCCCACACTTCTGGCCTGTAAGCAATTTCCTCGTATTTCTGTCTCTGCACTTCTATTCTTCCCTTATTCCCTGGTTTTTCTTCCCCTGTGTCTTGTCCTTCTACATCCTTCATGTTTCCCCTTCTCTATTTCTCTCTCTTTGAACTTGCTTGTCTCCAGTGCATCTGGTGCCCCCAAACTATCACTGCCCTCTGACTTATTTCCCTGAACAGCTTTCCATCAGGCCATTTGTTGTCACAGACTCCTGTCCTCCTTTCCCTCCTCATCTAACTCTCCCCATTTCTGTACCTGTGTTTTTCTTCCTGTAAATTCAGTCACTTCCTCCCCTACTTTCTCTCTTTTCCTTTCTAGGATGTACTTTCTCTGTCCTCCTATCCCTTGATCCCTAAAATCCCTCCCAACGTCCCAGCTAACATTGTGTGGCACTGTGCAGCACCCTTGAAAGATCTCAAGGCAACCCAGCATGCTGCAGCTTGCTGGTGGAAAATAACTGCACTAAATCATACTCCTGCCAAACTTGTAACATGGAGTATGTAAGTCTGATCATTTAGGTGTTGGTATTATTTCCGCCTTTGTGCTGCACTGTGGAAAAGCTGTCAAAGCCAGCAGGAACAGAACAGAGGAGACTCCAATGTTCTGCAGGACACTTGTTTTAGGTGAAAATAATACTGCTGGATTACGGGAAGTCACCTCTTCCAACGAATACATTTCAGTATCAGATCTGGAAAAGTGGCAAGAGGTACACACCTACTAGGAGCTTTTTGAACATCTCAATTATTAGCCCAACACTAGAGGGCACTGCGTTCCATTCAACCACCTTTCTTTTCTATACACTCAGTCCAAAAACAATACTTTACACATGCCTTCCAAGTGCTGTACAGACACTAAAGAATGAATTATCATGGGCCCTGTGATGTTTCTGTGCAAGCCTCCAGCCCCTGGTGCTGCTGCCACCACCAGCTCTGTGGCGAGTCTTCACTCAAGTCTGTACCTGGGGACTTGGCTGGCCAGCAGGCCCTGGAGTTTGCTCCTTCTTCTCAGTAATGGGGCAGGGGCCTCGTTACACTTTCTATTTTGATTATTTTCATTTTTCAAAAACTGAATCAAAAACTGAAAATACATACAATGAACTTGGTTGAGAAGACCTACTTCAATAGAAAAGTTGTCTCTCTCTTTCCTTCACATTAGCAGAGGTACATATCACACACACACACACACACACACACACACACACACACACATTTGGATTCCTCCCTCTAAAAACCTGAACCAAATATATGCCATATATCCCCAGTCCCGGAAGGATCAGACTCAATAGTTCATTCACAGACAAGCAACATTTTACATGTTTTTTTTTACATTATTCTTTAGATACCTCTGCATGACACTGCATTGTGCTATGGCACCTGCTCTAAGCTTAAGTGAGCTAGTTTGGCAATCAGGATCAATATAATCATGTTAATGTGGTGCTCAGCACAGGCTAATATATCTTGCTTCTAAGTGTTACAACCACGGGAACTTTACAAGCATACAAAAAGTGGCAGCAGTGCCACTGCCAGGCACTTTGAAAGAAAACAGCCAGAGTGGCATTTTGTGAGGGGTCTACAGAAGTTTAAGGACAAGTTGAAGCAGCTGTTGAGGAGCAGAAGGAAGGACATCGACACCTAACGTTCATCCAACTCCTGCTTTCAGGCCCTGAATCCCTTTTTGGATCTGATTCTTACAAGCTAGAACCATGTTTAGATGGTGGTCTTATGTCATTGCTACTCTCTGTAGATCCATTTGCGAACAAATCCTAAAACTCTCAACAAATGTTCTGACCCTTTCAGAGGAGTGAAGCTATTCCTAAAAAAATGTACTATTGTGCAGAAAAGTGATAATGCATTAGGTGGATCTAAAGACCATCACAGACCATAGCCAATGGGCATGCCAAACATGTTTCCGAGTTCAGAAGGTATAATTATAAATCTCTCACATATCATGCCAGGGTTTATTGCTCCTGGGTACCATGTTTACATATGCACCTGGGACTGCAGCATGTTGAGCCAGACTGGAGCAGTCCCAGCTGGTAGGGGCCCAGGGGGTCAGCTTGCCAGCCAAGGGCTGATCTGCCCCAACTCAACGTGCTGCAGAAGGGCTGGCTAGGGCATGAGAGTGCTCCAGTGTGGGGCTAGTCAGCAGGCAGCCCCACACTAAAGCACCCTCATGCCCTAGCCAGCCCTATCAAGTGGTTACATGTGCATTGCTGTGGAGTAAAGTAATCTGCTGCAGGATAGTATTTGTATTTACTCCAGCTTAATAGTGTCACACACATAGACACTGAGACTTGACTGTGGAGGGAATTACTCAGCTCTGCATTAAATGGCTTGTGTAGATGCTCCCTTTATGTAGCAAAAACATCTACAAGTGATGGGTGCAACTGGTGAAAGCAACCAGCTGCATGATGACTGAGAGTTAAGCCATAGTGAGGAATTTCATTGCTTGCAAGCATAAAGGCTAAGATATGTGTTAAAGGTTATGTGGTGGGAGAGAGAAAACCAGGAAAGAATGTTATGTGGCTTTAAGAGGCAGCACAAAGACTGGGATTCATGGGCTCAGAGCTTGCTGGACTGGCAGGCTTGGGAATTTCTGAACAAGGAAACTGTCTCCTGTTGTTTCTACAGTGTTCAGGGTAGCAGGGATTTATACATTTTTGATAAATAAACAGGATTATACCAGAAACTGTACTTGATGCATGTTACTAATTTTTCCTGTAATGTAAATAATCCTGAAAGATCTTGCAGGTTGACTAACTCTGGGTCTTTTCTTTCAACACCTCAGTCACCTCCTCCCATTCATGCACCAAACCAAGCAAGTCTAAGGAAGTAACGTTATTTTGTCTTGAAACATATTTTAAATGTTCTATCTCAAATTCATAATGAAACACCCTGAGGGTTTTGCTGAAGATCAAAAAGTAGGCTTTTCACAAATATTTTAATATTTATACAATTGTTTTATTAGACAACAATATGTCACTTAACAACTGGGACTTTATAATTGTGTGATGACGTAATGGTGAGACAGATCACAGCTTCTTCGAATGAATCATAGCTCTTTGGCTATGAAAACTGGGATCCTACATTATTAGGAGAATAAAGGAACTTCGTGATTCTTGCTTATATCTCCATTGCAGTTTGAAATGAACATCCAAATAAAGAGTTTCTTTGCCACCAAGCAACAACCTGGTAAAACTACAGCTGGAAGACAGAAATACTACAGACCAGGGATGTCAAATGCACGTGGCCATGTGAGCCAGACACGTGGTGCAGAATAGGTCCCTGGGCCAGATGAATGAAGTGGGATTGACTTGCAAGCCAGATTGGACCCATGGACCTCCTCCCCTCCCCCTCCCACATGCCGTATCCAGTGCCCATGGTGCTTACTTTGGCCAGATCAGGATGTAAGTCACACATGGCATCCACTCCAGCCAGTCTAGGGCAGGTGCCACATGCAGCGCTCGTCCCCAACCTATTGGAGTGACTACTGCATGCAGTGTAGCCCTAAACTGACCAGAGCAGGCACTGGATCCAGCATGCAGGGGGATCCAAAGATCTCACCTTCTGCAATCTGGATCCAGTACCTGCTCTGGTTGGTCTGGGGCTGCACTGCATGTAGCACCCACTCCAGAACCTACGCTGCACATGATGCCCAGCTGGAGTGGGCATCACATGAGGCTTGCATCCCAGATTAGTCAGAGTGGGTACTGCATGTGGCATAGTCCCAGACCAGCCAAAGTGGGCACTGGATCTAATATGCAGGGACATGTCAGACTGATCCTGCTCATGTGCTGTGTGCAGCACAGGTCCTAGAGTGGGCACTACATGAGCTGTGTCCTAGGCCTTTCACACACTGCATGTGGGTCACCTGGAGACCCAAGGCCAGAACTGAGAGCTAGATGATGTGGCTTGGCAGGCTGGATCTGGCCTTCAGGCTGTATCTTTGACTCCCATGCTGTAGGCCAACATGTCCTCCCAGTTTGACCAGCAATAAATCCAGAAGAACTCAGTTAAGGTCACTGAGCTGCTCCAGATAGATAGTGGTGCTCATGAGAGCAGTGTCTGTCCATGTATGGATGTCTGTGTATTTGCTTTCTTACAGCACCATGTATCTTGCTCTACAAAGAAATAAAACTATAAAGCAAACTGGCATACGCAGGTTATTTTTGTCCTAACTTGGCAATTTTTCCTGGGGTTGCTGCCACTATTGAATTTTTCCCTTTGCTGCTCCAGCATTGGAGACCACCCTTAGCTCCACCTGGGATATGTTTGGCAGCTGCAGTAACATATATGCCAATTGGACTATGTTTTATATCAGCGGCAGCATCTGGAACAGTGTCCAACTTTGGCTGCCTCCCTGCATGATCTGAGCCTCTGCTCAAGTTCTAGCGCTCATTCGCCTATTTGCTTAGGACACCAGTCAGCCAGCAGTACAACTGACAAATCCTGTTCTGTTGCCTTCCAAAGAGATAACAATTATCTTTTTCACATGGGTTTGTGCACTGTGAAAAGTTTCCTTCCTGATAGGGACTCAATCATGTTCCTATTGAACCCAATGGAAGTTGTGCCATTAGCTTCAATTATTACAGGCTTGGATCCAATGTAAGATTATTACATCTGTTTTTGCTCAAGACATGCACTAACATGGTTTGAGGTCTAGTTGGCCATGACCCGAAAGATAACTGAAGTCCCTGCACAGGAACTGCTCCTCTGATGAATCCTCAACTGAATATTGCTTCAAACAAGGCAGGAAGAAACTGTGGCCACAATCTCATTTCCTCTCTATACAGGCTGCTCCATAATGGCGCAGTCCCTTGCTGAGCTCACCCCGGAGTAGGACAGGTCCAGGCCAACAAGTCAATGACAACCGATATCTTTATTCTACTACTTTATTTAAAAAAATCCTCCATTCCCTTCCTTCCAATATATTTGCTGTGGGAATGTGTGCACTGTCTAATCCCTCTTCCCACAAGCATGCACAGACAGCAAGCCTGTTATACTTCTCTCTACGACTCAGAAACAATACACATGCTTTTCACTGACTCATTCTTTTTCCTTGACGCTGGAGCCCTCCTCACAGCCAGAAGCTCATAATGCAACACGATCATTGAAAACTCCAGTTGGTGGGAGGGCAAAACCACAGCACATCAGAGACTGGCCCTGGTCACAGATGTGATGGAGAACACTGGGGCAATAATGCCTGTGTCTGGTCTGCCTAACAGGTAAAGCTGAGCAATGTGTCTGACCTGCAGACTGGAACACATGGGCCAGGTCCAGATGAGCAGGAGTGTGTGGTTTGTGGCACCAAAAACCTCTTTGGTGCCACAAACCACACACAAGGAATGTTAAAATGTGGGGCCAAAATTTGTTACCAGGAAAACCTGGTAGCAAAAAAACCCCCCAAAAAAGCTCTCGGAAAAAATGTGCCACAGCGCATGTAACTGGAGCATGCATCTGAAAACACAGGCGTCGTCCTCCAGGGAGATGCTTTGTCTGCTGACCAGATCATTTTCACCCCTTCAGTTGTGCCCCAGCTCCTCCAGCATCCCAGGAGCAGGGAGGAGCTGGTCAAGGGCAGTTTGCCCAAAGCAGGACAGTTTGTCCTTACACAAAGTGCACATGCAGAGGCATGCACTGCAGTAAAAAGTGTTTTTGCTGCTGCAAGCACATGCCTCTGCACATCTGGATGTGTCCATAGGGCCATAGGGCCTGGATGTGGCCATAGGGCTATACGGTCTAATTCTCATTTGTACTGGCAATGCAAAAAGGCCTTACAGTAGGTCTACATGATATTTAATTGTGTTTTGCAGCCAGAACTGTTTTACTGTAAATGAGTATCAGATTCCAAATTTCTGAGACAGCATTACAAAGAGATGAATATCTTTTTACACAGCACAACACCATGGGCTGAAGGTTACCTCCAGGACTCCCACCAAAATGCAGACACCTGTAAAGTAAATCACATTCCTTTAGGACACAGGCATGTTACAGGACAGGAGAAGTAACAGAAAATAGGGGTGTGCAAAATCATGCATATTCGATTTGGATTCAGCCCAAATCAGGGACAGTGATTTGATTCATTGATTCGGATCACTGTCCTGATTCAATTCAGCTGAATCCTAATCTGAAGATTCGATGCTGATTCAGAGAATCAGCAATTCGGCCATACACACAGCTTTGTTTTTTTTACATAGCTCAAGGTACCAGGCATGGCTCGTGAATGCTGTAATGGTGGGGTGGTCCCACAGGAGTGGTGGGGGCCCCATGCATGCTCGGCAGCAGGCCCAGAAGTGGACCAGAAGTGGACCCCCCCCATGCCCTCCCTGGCTTGGCAATCGGCTGTGGGGGGGACCCCAGGTGCCTCCCCCCCCAGACCCAGGAGGCACCAGTGGCCGAGCTGGGGGATGGGGGGAGGTCCCCTGAGCACTCCCTGGCAGACCCAGAAATGGACCAGAAGTGCTTCTGGTCCATTTCCAGGTCTGTTGCTGAGCACGCTGGGGACCCCTCCAGACTCCCGTGGGATTTTCTATCTGCCTCAGCATCACAGCATTCATCAGCCGCCTGTTACCTTCAGATATGAAGAAAAATCATTTAAAGCTGTGTCTATGTCCGAATCATCAAATCTTTCACAATTTCTCCGAATCGATTTGGAAGGTTCCGATTTGATTTGGAGAGATTAAAGGGTGCCCCAATTCGATTCGGATTTGGAGATTCAGCTGCTGAATCGGGCCAAATCTCTGCCAAATCAAATCAGCAACCAGAGCTTTGGACAGCCCTAACAGAAAACTCTTTCTAAGCTGAAGGACAAAGGAGGTTTCTTAACTGTTTCTAGCACTGTGCAATCCTTTTGGTTGAGAGGTTTTCTGACATCACATGCTGCACTCTTTGGCCCCCATTCAGCAAAGCACTTAAGTACAATGTATAACTTCAAGCAGTTAATTATGTGCTTAAATGCTTTGCAGAATTGGGACCTTAATTCTTGGTTACCCCTACATCTCTATGAAAGGCTCTGTATTATAGTAACTGTCTCTCTAAACCTCCCCCTAGGACATATCAAGCTACTTAAATCATTAGCCAAAAGAGATTTGCTGGACAGCATTACAAGCTGCTCTCCCTTCCCAGGATCCAAGTATACTGCCATGGCATCACTCCTGGTTCTTGTCTTTTCTAGGTTTCTCTCAATTTTATGCACTTGCCATGTCAAATGGTATCTGTATCACAGGCACAGTGCCATGTTGTGTTGCCACAAACCTACTGTAATGACTCAGGTGAGGAGGCTTTATAACTAGAGCACTTGAATCAAGACCTAGGTGTATCAATTTATCCATGTTCTTTGGTGCAGTTGAAATGTATTAGGATAAGCTAAATGACCAATTATGAACCACATTTCAATATTCACAATATTTAACTGGCATGTGTTTTTCTACTTTCTTGTAATGGCTAAATATGAAAGTGTTCGGCCAAAGCACAGGTCTTTTTTCTTCCTTACACATATTTCAGACATACTCCCTTTGGGTCTGCAGGTTCATCATGTTTCTGGAGGGAAAACTGCAGAGCTGGGCACAAAGCCACATCTACAAGAGAAAAGACTCATCCAGTGGCATCTGCCCTAAAAATGTCTTTGTCAACGTGGAAACATGTAGCATATATTAAGAATGAAACACACACATAAAAACTGGCACCCACAATAAAGCCTTTGTTGCTCTGTGACTCATTTGGTTTGATTAGATTCTTTCAGAAATGCTCTTTTTTTTTGCTAAATTCCCTAAATGTTTTTATTTCTTGCCACTTAGAGACAAACACTAGTGTATTTACTAGAATGTGTATTTAACATTGTGTTCACAATTGCACAAATGAGTTAAGAAAGCCTTCATAACTGGCATACAATGTATGCTATAAAATAGAGTACATAGGAAAAGACACTCTGTAATGTAATAATATAATGTGTTCTTGTCAATAAGAACAAGTTGACTCTGATTGTATTTGCTTTCTGACAGGAAAAAAAAATGTATTTACAATTTAGAGTTGGCTCTATCCGTTGCAGTGTTTTAGTTAGGGACTGAAATAATTGAATAATACTTCAGACTAATGGCTGCTGTTTTTAAAAGCCACATTTTTAAAGGCCTGCAGGCTCAGACATTGCAGGCACTGTCAACGGTACTCTTTGTAGGTGCTCGTCTCTAAAGCTACATGTGAAACTTATCAGCTTTTTTGCCTTCCAAAGTGCACTTTGGTCAGGTACAGATGTTACGCTTTTAGTGGTATAGGTGATTGGAAACCAGTCTACACCCATAACAGAACAGAAGTTCAACACACATAGACTGGTTTAAAAATGGCGGAACCCAGTCTAAGATTTGCTTCTCCCCACCACAGGGCGAATGAGTGTTGTGTTCACTACCAATCTAAACTAAGCCACTTACAGAAAGCCACATAACTTAAATCAATTCCACCTTGGGCTTTTTGAATGTCTGTACTTAGCCTTTGAGAGTTCTTTGAATGAACAAGTGCACAACAAACAAATGCACACATGTAAAGAATGAACAATTCTTCCCCAAGCACAGCCTAGAGACTCCAGCCCAAATTAGCACCTCTTTGGTTTAAACACTGTGCAAGCATGCAGTAAAAGACAACCTCTGCCCTGAAAATGTTATAATATAAATAAGCCAGTCAAACAAAAGATAGGAAGCAAAGCAGCAGCCAAACTGGCCAAGTGACTTTTCCAAATTTGCATAATACAGGACTTACAACATAGCTGGTTCCTGAAAACCGTGTCTTAAGTCAAAACATTGCAACTCAGAACCATTTTTCCCATAGGAAACAATGTTATAAATGGGGATCGGTTCCTGAACCAAGGCCTGATACCCTGTTTCCACCAAAAATAACCCAGAATTTTGTACTCAATCAATTATAGATGAGTAATATAGCTACACTAATGCATTTATATTAAATAGCAATCAAATTGATTTGGAAGAACTTCTTTGAGGTGACTTTGCTGGACTTTTTGAAGGGCTCTTGGCTGGACTTTTTGAAGGGTTCTTGGCTGGAGTCTTCTTAGGAGTCTTGTCTGCAGGTTTTTCTGGATTCTTGTCTGCTTTCTTAAAGAAAGTGTCCAAGCAACTTCGGACAGATGTTCTTCAGGGACATGGGTGATGCAGTGAACTTGTTCACTGTTGTGGCATCGCGTCAGATCAAGCTTTATAAAATCAAAACTGACGTCAGAAAGTTGAAATAGGGTGTCAATTTAAAAACATTGTAAGTATGAAACATTGTAACTCGAAATGTTGTAAGTCAAGGACTGCCTGTAAATCAGTGACAGAGATAAGAGAACCCAGGTGCCCTGATTCCTGGGCTATTAGAGCCTGCAGCCTGTGTCCCTTGCAATTTAGCTGAGGCTGTTAGCCCATGCCATCCAATGAATCCTTTTTTTAGATGTGCATTTGTCAATGTAAGGTAATCCTCTTCAGAATGTGCTCAGTCTTCAGTTTTCAAATGCTCACAACTTCAATGAATCAAAAAAATCAAACAAGTGCCTTAGTTATTAGAGAGGACTATGTCTACACCAGGCGTGTATGTGAGTGGTGCTGCAGGCATGATCTGCCCTGCAATGAATGGGAGCTCAGGCCTCTGAAGTGCCAGCTTTTCAGATTGGACAGCTTGACCCTCAGCATGTCTCACCAACTGAAACTGACCCTCTTGTCTTCTGCCACGCCTTGATCTTGGATACTGCTGTGAGGGTTTCTGGTCATCAATTGGAGTTTGTGTTGATTGCATGCGAGGGCACTGCGTGGGGCTGTACCTCCGCTTCCACTTCTTCCACATGCCAGCCAAGTATAAAGAAGTTGCCTAATGTCCTTCCCACAAAATGGTACAACTCTGATGTTAGCTCACTGGATGTTATTAATATGATTCCAGTGAGGGTGTCTTGGTGCTTCCTTTCCCCACCACTTCTCCAAGGGCTTGGGTAACTGATGTCGGGTATTCCTTCAAACTCCTGGACCATGGAGGTTCTCCCCTTGTCAGTTCTATTGGCATTTGCCTGATTCTTACAGCTGTGTGAATCCATGTGCCGTCTTCCCATCACTCTCTCTCCTCCCTTTGCCTGTGCCGGACATCTGGTTATACAGCTGGCTCCTGAGTGTCCTCCAATATGGATAGAGCAACAGCTTACGAATCGTGGCTCCTGCTTTTCCTGTCATTCAGCCACTGCCACCATCCCTGTAAGGATGCAGGAGGACTCTCCAGCTCTTAATAGGCTATGATGTTTCACCCACGTACTGGGAGGAAATTTCTAAGAGTGCCTACTCTCGGGTTCCCCTATTTCCACAGTGTATTTTCAATCTTCAACCACTGTCTCCATAACCCCCCTTATAATGGTATAGCCAGAATTTTAGTCTTTCTTCTAAAATGGTTTGAAGGAGTTGGCTCAAGCATGAAAAGAAAAACAAATCACCTACATTCAGAGACCAGTCATAAATTGGAAACATAAGGAAGCTGTAATTTAGTGAGCGAAATGAGGATGTTGATGATGATTTTTATATATTTGTTTGCATAGCACTTTCTATATATCTAATTATTGCAGATCACCTGGCATTACTGACATTCTGTGAGGCCCACTTGTTGGTAGACTAGAATATATTTCATGTTACAGGAAAACATGACCATCTGTGTGATAGTTGCCTATGGTAACTAGTGGTACATGAAGACAAAAGAAATCTCAAAGTGACAAATCCCTAGATACCAATCTTGCCTTTATCCTACCTCCTTTATTCACTAAAGGGTAAAGTGAAGAAAAATAAAGAGAAGAAAGGTGGGATTCTGAGACTAAAAGGTGTAAAGAGGAGTCAAAGATGGAAAAAGGTCATTTGCCTCCTAGAGATTGTCAGCCTTTGGATAAGAGCATATCAACCACAGCATTGAACTATAACCATCATAAACTAGGGCCTGTCAATATATCCTAGCAGAGTGCTAGCAGGATTAAATAAAAATGTGTATGTTTCCTTTTGAGCAATAGGGAACTAGCACGTTGTTATGCCATGCTTTAAAGTGGAAAATGTATGGAAGTGCTGCAACTCCCTGATCCATGCTAACCTGGGGGTCATGGCAACATCTGGAGCCTATATTCTACTGTATCTACATACTTTTGGGACCAGAATCAGATTTTGTGCTACTGCAGCCATACTGCAGAGCCAGAAACTGATTTTTTGCTGCAGAGAACTCTTGGTAATAGTTACATAGTTATGAGTGCTGAATATTGCAATGCACGCACTGTCATACAACAGATATTTTCATATCATCTAATATTCTTTGGGCACGTCTACACATGAATTTGTGTGTGTCTAAACTTAATGCACATTACCCTAGGGTGCATTAAGGTGATTTAAGCACTTGTCTACACATGCACGTCTTAAGGCACCTTAGAGCAGTTGACTGTGTGAATGTGTTTACAGCCTGCCCTGGGCAGCACCCAAGTCGGTCAGCACACCAACAGGTACCACTGCTGCCAGAACCTCCAGCTCTAGCGTGTGTGCCTTAGAGAATAGCACCCGCTGCTTCTTCTTGGTGGTGCCCAGTGGCAGCACAGGGCCTCATAGGCTTGGCTCCAGCCCGCTCAGTCAACATACACAGCACTAAGTTGCCTTAAGACATCTATATGTCCCTTAAGATGCCTTAAATATTCATGCCTAAATTTGATATCTGCTTTATGCTGGTATAAAATTTAGGCATGATTAGGCTAAAATCACCATTTTTAAGGCACACTAAGGGCGCACACATGTAAACCCATACCCTTAATGTGCCTCAAAAATGGCTAAAGTGCCTTAAATCAGCACATGTGCACACGCCCATTAAGTAACATTTCCTTAACATTTTTACAGTCCTTCAAAGATCTAAAATGCCATGCAATGCTGTGTCAGGTATTACAATGTATCGGTGCCATAGTATGTTGCATAATAATAAGTATGTATTGGCTGTATGAACTCTGGATGTACATGCAGTGCTCATGTCTCCGTGGGTAAACAGTATCACCAGAGTAAATATGTCAATCACACTGTTAGGAGGTGGTGACACATGGCATGCTCAATACCATCCTATATGATTTAGTTATTAAGGCATAACATACTGCTGATTTCTTGAACTTGTTAGCTCTCAGAACTCCTTTGAAACACATTTCATTTCACTGTGGATCAAGGTGTTTCTTAGTTATTTGTCTGCATAGGTAGAAAAAGACCAGGACATGTAATTCTTTTTGGTGCAATACATATGCCATAGTGTTAGGGGAAGCATTAATTCTCTCTCTCTCTCTCTCTTTCTCTCTCTCTCTCTCTATATATATATATATAGAGAGAGAGAGAGAGAGAACGATCTATATATGTGTGTATATATATATATATATAGTGATCTATCTATCTAGATATAGATATAAATATAGATATAGATATATAGATATAGATATAGACTAGCAAATTGCCCAAGAAGCATGTTGGGCATCTGTCAGGGATGGAGCCCAGCCTCTGGCCCTGCACCCCTGCTCCCCCTGACCTCGTCCAGCCCCACCCCCATTGCTTCAGGCCTGACCCCATTCCCCCCCAGCAGTCTGGGTCTGGGCCCACTCTCCTCTGTCCCTTCCTACCCACTGCTGCAGGCCCTA
>NW_005842402.1:1239731-1247283 GCF_000455745.1 Alligator sinensis | reverse complement strand
CATTCTCCCCCGCCCCCCCCAGCACCGCCATGGTGCTGTCACCTCCATCCCCCTTGGCCAGCACCCTGTGCCACTATTGCCTCCAGGGAGCAGGGCTGGTGGGGGGGCGAGGCCAGCAGTAGTGGCCTTGGTTCCCCCCACCCCCCCACTCCATCCTCTCTGTCCTTGCCGTCATGGTGGTGCTCTGCTGTGCAGCATTAACAAGTCCACTGTGTGATACATTAAGAAAAAAATCTGTCTCCACCCCCCTCCCCTGCCACCAATGGTGCCACCGGCAGCTGCAGGAGCTCCCAGCTTACCACCACCACACTCCTGAAGCCGCTGCCATGCTCCTGCTGTTGATCCCAGTATTCGCAGATTTCCCCATTCATGGGGATCTCTAGAACATATCCCCCGCAAATGGTGAGGGTCTCCTGTATTTCATTGAGATAGACAGACAAAAAAAGAATAAAGGAATTCATTATACAATAGCACCTTGAGTTGGGGGAGTGTTTCCATTCACGTTTTTCAATGTTTGCTGTTGATCCTGGTTCAGGTCTCTGGGAACTATTTCAATATAAATGTTAAATTATAATAATAAGCAGTATGTTAATGCAGTTTTGTAAATAATGTGCTATTAATGATAATTAGTTTTTGACTGCTTGCTCTATTTTCTTAAAGAGTATTGTTAATTTTTTTTAATGGGTTTAGATTTCTAAAGGCTTAATTTAGCATACTACCAAGATGATCCATATATACATGCTTTGGTAAAGCAAGAACAGGATCCTCAGTACCTCACTAGATTGAGACCTAAGTATATAGCTCCTGAGTACTGCACTCCTATATTTTGTTTAATTTATTGTATAACATAATATATCACAAGCATAGGTGCTGACTCCATGGTTGCTCCAGGGCTCAGGCACCCACCGAAAAAATTAGCAGGTGCTGAGCTCCCACTGGGCTGCTTGTAGACCTTAAAACAAAAAGTGCTTTACCAAAAGACAGCACATTACTTCACTCTGCCTTTGCAGCGTCTGTAAAGATCTGGTACTTCAGCAGGGCTTTTTAGCAGTTTTAGCTAAAGCCAAGTCAATCAGCTATTAGATAAAAGCTCCAAGAAAGCCCCACTAAAGTGCCTGATCTTTACAGATGTCAGGCAAGCCAGGTTGAAGTAATACACTACCTCTTCTCAGCATGCATGGGAATTCACCATTTTGGGATTTTTTTTTACATCTGCAAGCACACACCAGCAAAAATTAAAGTTGGTGCCTATGATCACAAACACTTGCTCAGTTAAAAACAATTTAGCCAGTTCCAGTTACATTATAAGTATAGTTGCTTGTTTACTTTTTGGAGACTTTTTTTTTTAAGTCTGACTTTCAGATGTATTTTCTTCACACATTTGTGATACTTGTTCCTATCACTCATGGTACTTCTACTAGTGATTGGCAGAATTCTTGTGGACTTCAGTGGGGAGCTGAATTAGGCTCTAGAAAGAGATGTATTATTTAACCTACATAATGGTTCAAAGCTTTTCACTCAGTGTCTGCTGATATACAAAGTGAAACAACAAGCTTGTTTAAGAAAAAACCTGTTCATTTGCATAAATATTTCCCAACTATAGAACTAATGCGTAACTGCAGTAATATTGCTTCTTGTTAAATGAGTTACCAGTGGAATAAATGTAAAAGCTAAGTGGTTTATAGTGAGGATTTTACAATGAACAATGCACTGTCAGTGCTGAAAAGCTTTTGCAAAACCTTCAGGGCTTGATAACAAGAACCCAGGTGTTGATCACACAATTATGCAGTGCTAAAATGAGTCAGCAACAGCAACAAAATGATATCAGAGTGCCTAACAATCTTGTTCATCATACCCATCAGTGCTGCTAATACATACTTTGCTGAATTATTTTGCAATAGGGATTTCTCTAGACATAGATGAAAAATACAGTGCAAGTGTAAAGCACATGGTATAGCTTACAATCACAATGTCATTCACATGAGAGACGGGGTCACGCAAATTGTTATGCACTTACATAGAGGGCACTAGATTCAAGAAGGGAATTAGGCACAGCAACACTGAGGCCTTGTCTGCACCATCTCTGTATCAGTGTAAATCCCACTCACTCCTGCTTTATGTATACAAATGCCAGAAATGAGTCAATGTTGCCACCTTAGAGCAGCTTTGAGTGTAGATTAATAAGCATGCTTAAGAAATGGACCTCACAGTAGTGTGGGGTCCCAGGCTCAGGGGTGTTTCAAGGAAACTATATTGCTTCATTTCTGCAATTTGAAGCATTCAGTGTGGGAGAGAGCAGGCAAGGTGTGCTTCACGGCATTGCTCCCAGGTTTGGCAAAGAGGCTAGGTACAGCAGGTGTGGCTACCTTGTGTGATGCATGCCACAGGTGTCACAAGCAGCCTCTGTGTGTGGCATAGAAGCAGATAGGGCAGGGAGCACAGGGCAGGAATCAGAAAGCAGAACATCAGATCGGACAGAGGAAGGGGATTGGGGTGGCACTCGAGTAGGGTGTGGGGATAATTTGTGGCACACATGTCAAAAAGGTTGGTCCCCACTGGTGCAGACAAGCCTTGAGTGTTACCAGAGGTGACACCAGGGGTGAAACCAGAGGGGATGCAGAGCATGTTCACACCTACCTTTGGCAGCATCACATGTGAACTCTTGGCCCAGGGTCTGCTCAGAGCGCTTGCTTGTGTGTGGCCCTGAAGTTCACAGGAGACTTCCCTGTCTCTGCTTGTCCCCTCCTTTTCCCTGATGCTAAATTCATTGGAGAAGGAAGGGATTCCAGTTAGACCCCGCTCCCATCCGCTGGTGTCCTCAGAGCTCACTGCTTATGTGCAATTCCAGAGGAGCTTGTGCTGACCAGGCAGTGAGCTTAGAGCTCACTGTGCATATGTGGTACAGCCAAAGTATGTGTGTGTGGGGTGTTGCACTTGCTTTCCCTGCTATTTCTGGATGCACTACAGTACAAGGCCTATCTCTGAGATTCCTCATAGTAAATCCAGAGTCCTGTGTCAGCTCAGCTCCCTATATATGCATGGGGAAATTTAGTTGTCTTAGAATGGGATCTACAAAAGGCAGCATGCTGAGTAGGGAGCAGCCTAATATCACTGGACATCTTTACACATGCGGTGGGGTGGGGTGCTTTAATTAGGGTGGCTCTCGGGAGCCACTCAAATTAAAATGCCCTCAGCATCTCATGTATTCTGTTTCTGGCACTTCAAAATGGCAGTGGTTGCACTTTAACTAAATCTTGTTCAATGAGCTTCAGTAAAAGAGCCCCCACCACCATTTTGAAGCATGAGAATGCTGAATACATGTGATGCTGAGGCTACTGGAGTGTGTTAATTATCATGCTCCAGCAGACTTGATTAATTCAGAGTACTCTGACACGTGCTAATTAGGTTTCCGGTATCATGCAGGGATCCAGATTTTCTATTCACCATGGAAAAATATGAGGAACTGCAGGTGTCCCCTTGCAGGCAGGCAGAGTTGCAGCCTGCTAGGGGCTGATTGGGGCTGGAGGGAGTGGGGTGTGGGGGTGAAATGTGCACGTGTACCTGTGCATACATGCACGTGGCTAGCAATACAGCCTGGCAGTGATGGAGAGCAGCTCCCTGAAGGTAAGTCTATGGGGGGAGGGGACATAGAATGGTTGGAGGGGTGCAGATTGAGGCCCCCATGGTGAGGGAGGGAGTGGAGCAGGGGTTGGGGATGGGAGCGCTGCCCAGTTGGGGCAGCAGGCAGGGCTTGGGGCCAGGGTGGGAATGCATGGCCACAGGGCCCAGGAAGGGAGTGGGACAGAGCCATGGGTGGCTTGTCTGGAGGGTGGTGGAGAAGCTGTCTCCCCACTGCTGCATGCACCCCAGGAGAAGTGGGGAAATGGTGGCATGTGACCCCCCATGATTTATGCATGGGGCAGGGGAGGATGCGGGCTGCCTGCTGCAGGCTCAGGCCTCCTTGGATATAATTTGGTATTTTTCAGGCCTCCTTCCCCCTGGGGGCTCCGGACGAGAGGCTCAGTTCTGCTGCTGCTGAATGTTCCTCACTGCCATGGCAAGGCATCCCTGCCTGCCTGGCAGCAGCAAGGGTGGCAGGACAGGCACCTCATCATGGCGGCACATCTGGCACAGGCTCCTGGGGAGAGGGCACCATGGCGGAGAGCCCAGAGCCCACAGCAGGCAGCCTGCACGCTGCCCTCCATGCCCCACCCCCAGACTCCTTTTGGTGGGGAGACAAACATGTGTCCTGCCTTTCCATTTTGAAAAGGTGGTCACCCTACATGGGTCTAGCTGCCTACCTCTCACAGCTAAGACCCCAACAGGGTCTCCTGGAGCAAAGTCTCTTGCTGCTAGTTTTTTCCTCTATGATACATACAATATATGTTTCCCATCCTAACCATTTGCTAGTGTTAGCTTTTCTAGCCTTCTTCAACAGGAGCTCTTATATCCCTCTAATGGCAGGGATTCCTAGTCTGTTTTGTTCTTCTTAAAGGGTCCTTCCAAGTTTTCCTTGTAATGGGGACTGATGGACCCTTGTTACAGACAGAAGCAGAACTTTGAGTGCCAGGAGAATTTCAGTCTCAAAAATTGAGGCACCAGTGGAGTTCAGGCACCACTACAGTTGGGCAGCTGCTGAGCATGAGTTCTCAGGATTCTAATATAATAAAAGGCTTAGTACTTCTATCCACCTGTCCGTAACACTGGGGGTCAACTATGCATGCACCCTGGCGAGCACGGGCAGCAATTGGCTGCATGGGCCCCACCGCCATGTGCAGGGAGCTGGAGGTGGAGGGAGCCCTTAGGCTTTAAAACTGTATTGACTTGCCCCAGCTCCTGTCAAAGCTGATAGGAATCAGAGGCAGTAGGACCCAGGAGGAGCCTCAGCAGGACTGAGCAGCCCATCCCCAGCAATTGCACTCCCTGCCTGCCGGCATTGTCTGCACCACGTGGCCCACCTGCATCGCAGGAGCAGGGAGCATGGTAGGATGTGCGCATCTGGTAGTGGGGTATGGTATGGGTGTGTGTGGGGTGTGTGTTGTGTATGCATCCAGGGGCAGAGAGGGTAGGTGGGTATGGGTGTGCAGCCAGGGGCTCAGTGGGTGGGTGTGGGTGTCCAGCCAAGGGCAGAGTGGGTGAGTTGGTGTGGTTGTGAAGCCAGGGGCACAGTGGGTGTGTGGATATGGGTGTGCAGCCAGGGGCTGAGTGTGTGTGTGTGTGTGTATGTGTAGCCAGGAGCAGAGTGGGTGGGTGGGTGCTGTTGTGGAGCCAGGGGTGGGGTGGGTGGGTATGTTTGTGGAGCTAGGGGCACAGTGGGTGGGTGGGTGCAGTTGTGGAGCTGCAGGCAAAGTGTGTGAGTGGGTGTTGTTGTGGAGCCAGGGACAGAGTGGATCGGTGGGTGTGGGTGTAGGTGTAGGTGCGCAGCCAGAGGCAAAGTGCATGGGTGTTTGTGTGTGTTCACAGGATGAGTTCCACACCCTTTATATGTACATGCACATGCCACCATACACACGCAACCCTTGCATTGCCATTCACACTGGCCCTCACAAGCACGCACCCTCACACAGCCCAAGCACCCATTCCCCACAAACCCCACACCCATCCACACCCCACATATCCACACACACACACACACCTACATGCTCCCTCACCCCATATACCCACACACCCACATCCCCCCCCAAACCTATACCCACCCCCCACAATATACAAGAATAAAACTTAATTTTAAGCTATTGTACAATCACCTCTATGTGCACTACACAAACACACGTAAATCGGGACAAAAATATTTTTTTAAATCAAATTAATGAATTCTTCAGACATTTTCTTTTAGGATATAATTTGGTATTTTTCTGGTTCCAAGATGGCACAACACCTTGCTGAAAGGAGTACTTCTGGGTGCAAGGGGACGGACTTCTGGTGGCAGAGGTCAGGAGTTAGGGGGTGGGACTTCTGGTCACAAGACAGTGACCAGCGGGTAGGGCACCTGCCAAGGGGTGGAGCTACCCATGTGGCCTTTGGCAGCTTGGCAAAACATGATAAGTGGCCCTCCACCCAAAATAATTGCCTACCTCTGGTTTAAGTGGCCGTCCCCAAAGGGTGTGTGGTGGGGGGGGCATGTAAGCTTTCCTTGAAACACTCTGTCATTCATGGCAGGAAATTGGATACTCACAAAAGAATCTGCCTAGGTTCTGTTCAAGGTCCTAAGTCCTTTTGGGTATGGTCTACGTGTACTAATGCACCATAAATGTATAATTAAGAAGTGTTTCCAGCGTTTCATCAGCCATTGCTCACAACTGCCGATAAAGGATGTACAAACCTTATGTATAACTCCTTGACTTCAAGAAAATCAACTTTGACAAGCTCAGGAGGCTTGTCAGTGAGGCCCTAAGGACCACAACCCCAGGGGGAGGGGAGTCCAGAAAGAGTGGTTGCTCCTCAAGGGAGCGATCCTCAATGCACAAGCTAATTCTATTCCATCTCGGAGGAAAGGCAGCAAGAGGGCACAGCACCCCCCTGGCTCTCCAGGGATCTAGCAGACCTCCTGAGGCTAAAAAGAAAGGCTTACAAAGGATGGAGGATGGGATTCACCTCCAAGGAGGAATATTCTGCACTGATCCGGTCCTGCAAGGAGCAAACCAGGAAAGCCGAAGCTACAACTGGACTTAACTAGCTTTGAGCATCAAGGACAATAAAAAGTCCTTTTTCAGATATGTGGGGAGCCGGAGGAAAAGCAGGGGCAACGTTGGACCCCTGCTGACCCAGATGGGACAACTGACAACTGACGCCCAGGAAAAAGCCAAGCTATTAAATGGGTACTTTGCGGCGGTCTTTCATCAGTCCCATGGGATGGGATGCCCATGTCCACTATAGGACAGGGAGGTCTGGGTGAGGGAGATCCTCTGCCCTCCATCAATGCTGGAACACCTTGAGAGACTGGATACCTTCAAGTCAGCCGGCCCTGACAATCTACACCTCAGGGTACTCAAGGAGCGGGCATCATAGCCCAGGCTCTGGCATGGATCTTTGAAAACTCCTGGTGCTCTGGAGTAGTTCCCAATGACTGGAAGAAGGCCAATGTGGTGCCTATCTTCAAGAAAGGGAGGAAAGTGGATCCAGCTAACTGTAGGCCCATCAGCCTGACTTCTCTCCTGGGGAAGATCTTAGAAAAGTTTATTAAAGAGGCCATCCTTAATGCCAACATCTTGAGGGATAGCCAGCATGGGTTTGTTCCAGTAGGCCTTGCTCGACCAATCTCATTTCCTTTTATGACCAGGTGACCTATCACCTGGACAAGGGAGAAGAGACTGATGTCATATATCTTGACTTCAAAAAAGCCTTTGATCTGGTATCCCATGATGACCTCTTGGTGAAACTGGCCAATTGTGGCCTTGGGTCAACCACAATCTGCTGGCTCGGAAATTGGCTCTGTGGTCAGACCCAGAGGGTAGTAATTGATGGAAGTGAATAATCATGGTGCCCTGTTACCAGTGGGGACCCTCAAGGCTCTTTCCTTGGACCCATATTGTTCAACATCTTCATTAATGAT
>NW_005842402.1:1236990-1239481 GCF_000455745.1 Alligator sinensis | reverse complement strand
AACACTGGCTTGCATCCATAGATGCTTCTCAAGCAAATCCCGGGGTGTCATTCTTCCCTTGTACTCAGCCTTGGTGAGGCCACAGCTGGAGTACTGCATCCAGTTTTGGGCTCCACAATTCAAAAAGGATGTGGAGAAGCTTGAGAGAGTCCAGAGAAGAGCCACGCGCATGATCAGAGGTCAGGGAAGCAGACCCTACGATGACAGGCTGAGAGCCCTGGGGCTCTTTAGCCTGGAAAAGCGTAGTCTCAGGGGTGATCTGATGGCCACCTATAAGTTTATCAGGGGTGACCATCAGTATCTGGGGGAACATTTGTTCACCAAAGCGCCCTAAGGGATGACGAGGTCGAACCGTTACAAACTACTGCAAGACTGATTCAGGCTGGATATAAGGAAGAATTTCTTTACTGTGCGAGCCCCCAAAGTCTGGAACAGCCTGCCATCTGAGGTTGTTCAAGCGCCTACATTGAATACCTTCAAGAGTAAATTGGATGCTTATCTTATCCTATGACCCCAGCTGACTTCCTGCCCTTTGGGCAGGGGGCTGGACTTGATGATCTTCTGAGGTCCCTTCCAGCCCTAATGTCTATGAAATCTATGAATCTATAAGGGTGTTTCAGAAAGTAACAGCAAGTTCAAAATAAAACCATTTTGTGTGCAATGATCATTTACTGGACCACATCACTTCTTTACATAGTCATAAACAACAGGTGCATTTGACAATGCTGCCATTAGTTTTCCCCACCGCTGTGTAGTTTCCCACTCATTGCATATAAAATCATGTTATTTCAAAATTGATGTTGCTTTTGTAAACATCCTTTTATATGCCATACATTCAACTACTATTCAGTATATCTTCATAAAACATATATTTAGGAACCTGACATCCAGGTTGGACAACCACGTAACATTCTGCTGAATTTGGGTTTTCACTTGCTAACAGGTTTTCACATGAAGAGAAGGGCCATCATAAAAAACAACTTTAGGGACTAGCTCTTTGGAATTCTCTGCCATTCTTTTCTGCAGCTAGGCACAGGCAGTTTGACTGCCACTTTTGCTCAAACCAAATGTATAACAACAAGGTCTAAGCATATACACAAAGAGCAGGACAAAATTCTAACTTTACCCACCACTGGAGTGGATTTTGGCTTCACTATGGTTTTACTTCATGTGCATAGAGCACATGAAGTTAGAATATGAAGCTCTATATGTACCACTTTAACCACTGCTTGGGCTGGACCTGCACCCTGGTGCAGTGTGCCTTCAGCTGTCTCAAGAGATGCTGGTGCACCCTCACTGCCTGCCTCGAGTTTGCTGAGGACAACCCGCAAATGCAGGTATCAAATTTACTTTTGGTTAGGGGTTTTTACAGCCCAGTAAGCATGTGTACATGTATGCCAGAGAGTAGTGATCAGGGCTGCCTTTTGAAGAGGGCTGGCAGCAAATCTGCTACCACTTCCCTGCACGTGTAAACACTTGCCTGGCACTGTTTACTTGTGAGTAATTTACTCATGAGTAAACTGATGCTGTAGCAAATGCACACATAGATGTGCCCTTATTGTTTTAAATTAACTGTAGCAACACAAGGAAAAGACTTGTGTGTCACTGTGGACAGCTTACTGAAAACCATGGCTCAGTGTTCATCAATGCTGAACAAAGCAGACAAAATACAGAAAGACTGGGATAGAGAATAATATGGAATATATTATATTACACTGTCATTATGTATAGCAGTGATATGCTCTCACCTGAGCTGAGTGTTCAGCTTTGGTCAAACCTGCCTTACAATCAATTGAGCAGACAGAACAAGCTCTCGTATGTAAAAGGAATTAAAAAATTGGAACTATTTGTCTTAGAGGGAGAAGGAAAACATAAAAATAATGACCATGTCACAGAAGGTAGGTCAGAAAATTCTATTCACTCTGCCTCATACCGGGGCCATTCAACGACATGTCAAAAACATAAATTCCAATCAGAGAAAAGAATCAATTTTTTCCTAGTTAACCTGTGGGATTCATTGCAATATGGTGCTATTGAACCAAATATTAGTAAAGATTCAAACATGAGATAAATGTCCATTTAGCTAACAAGAATGTCCAGAGTCAAAACAGGAAAAGTAAATAGAAGTTTGGAAGGGATATAAGCTCTTCATGGTTCATGGAATAAACTAAATTCTAGTTCTGGTGTGTAGCAGGGAGTCTATTCTAGGCCCTGCTATGCTTGCCACTCTGGGCAAGCTTGACCTGGAAGTCCGGCTTCAGATAGCTACCGACTAAGATATGAAACAGTTAAATTAAGCATCTCCCAACTTGGCAAAGGGGAGGCAAATTCCCAGAAGGCCCTGAGAGTTCTGGTCATTCTGGGGAGGCAGACCACAGAAGGCCCCCAGGCTGGGGTTGTCCCCCCGAAAGGGGCAAAACAAGGATCATTATCCTGGACCATGTGGTACAATGGCCTGATGGCTGTCTAAGACCCTGGAAGACTTACTTAC
>NW_005842402.1:1217431-1236980 GCF_000455745.1 Alligator sinensis | reverse complement strand
CGAGGCCACTGCTGTGTAGGATGACATCACCAACTGGTAGAAAAAATGGTCCTGTAGGTAGAGGGGGTTGGGAATACCAACCTAAGACAGAAAATGGACTACCCCTGGGAAAGGGGAAATCCAGTGTACTTACGTGGGGTGTGCACGGAGGCGTAGACCAGATGCTGATATCTTGAGCCATGAACCTCAAGCACTGCAGGAGTCAAAAGGCGTAACCTGTGTCTGTGACTCTGGACATGATTTGGGCAGTAAAGGGAGCACAGATGTCCAACTCCAGCTCTGGGGGGAAGTGGGTGGCCCTGAAAGGGAAGAGAAAGGAAGAAAGAAATGAGTTTGCTGTAGAATTAGGTGAAAGTGTTTTGGCAGTTTGACCCTAATAAGGCCATTAACTGAAACTAAGTGAGGCCCTGGGGGCAGATTGATTGATCTGAATACAAACTGTGTTGGACACAGCTTGGAGGGTAGTCCATCAAGCAATCCATGGACTGTACCAGAGAAGGCTTGTGGGGGAAGAGTCCTTATTTGAGCTTGAGAGTAGAAAAATGAATTAATTAAGCACTTGGAGTGCAGGTGTTGCTCTGAGGATTCTGAGAGACGGTTGTTGGCTCAAGGTTTGTACTTTGGTAAAAGAACCTGGGAGTCCTTGAGCTTAGGTAAAAATATATAGGAGAATAATTGATCAAGAGGACAGACTCCATTGAGGGGAACTCTGAAGTGTTATAAGAGGAATAGAGGGTGAGGTGAAGATTATCAGGAATGTGACCTGGATCACTGAGAAAGTCTGATGTTGACTGAGCCTGAATTGTGATGTGGAAGTTGCTGAAGAGGTGTACAAAGAGGTCCTACTCAATAATTTCTGTTTTGATTGAATTTGTACATTTGTGGGATCATCCCTGATCAAGATAAACCAGGGGGAATCCCAGTCAAAAGAAAAGGCATTTGAGAGGGTAAATATTAAGATTCATAATTATGAGTGGTGGTGAGTGATGGGCCAAGGTGTAGGGGAGGAGGATCCCTGGAAAAGACCAATTGTAAAAACTAGCAGGGAGTAATCTCTCTCAAGCCAACGTTCCTTTTGTCCACAATAATAACAGCAAAGTGTCATGAGCAATAAATTAAAAGACAGTGGAGTGTTAACCCTAGCTTGGAGATTGAGTGGGTGATCAGTCAATATCCCTGCTACATGGTGGTTTATGAGAAATGAAGCTCCCATGGCTGAGATAATAAGTGGGCTCAGTTCACAGGTCTGGCACAAATTTCAATTTGTTTTTGGGAAAGTCACTTAGGGCCATTACATTTTGTGACAAGTCCAAATGCAGATGTAACAGGAACCATTACAAGTATCTAAGATAAATATAAGGAAAATTACCTGGGGGCTGGTGTCTTTTTCTTTCCTCTGAAACATGTGGTGTTAATCATTATGAATAACAGGGCACATCTACACATGCATCAATGTGCCATTGCTACTGTGCATTAAGTTTAGTACTTCTAATATAAGGTACTAACTAAATACACAGTAGCTGGTGCTATTGCACAGTAGCACTGTCACGTGGTCTTTTTGTGATGCTTAATGCATAGTAGACTAATTCTACTGCATATTAGCCTGGCTTTTGCTGTGATGTGCTAATGTACAGTCGAATGACTCTACTGCGCATTAAGAGTCTTTTATAGAGGTGCCCACTGGATCCTAGAGGAGGTGGACTACGGGTATTGCAGTTCTCATGTGCTTCATACCTCCATATTGGGTGTCTCTTTGGGATATTCCTTAAGGACTGCTCACTGTATTCTCTATTATTAATTTATATCTCAGCTTCTTCCACTGTTTCTTGAATGGTAAATCTTAAATATTGAAGCATTAGAGCAGCAGTCTTAGAGTGAATCCCATGGACCAAATATTCCTATGGAATTCTCAAATGGTGCCTGTAGCTCTCTGTGCCTTCAGTATGGAAGAACAGCTCAGAACTATATCCCCAGCATGCACTATCATAATGCACTCAAAGGGTACATCTACACAAGACACTTTACTGTGCAGCAGACTAATTTGCTGTGCAATAAAATGCCACCATCTACACATGCATGGCCATTAGGGTACAGAAAACTCATTTACTGTGCTGTTGGATAGTCCTGCCAGATACAATGGGTATCCAGTAGAGCAGTAAATTACTGCGCATAAATGCATATGTAGACAGTGATGTTGGGATTAGTTTACTCTGGCTCAAATTGGGCAGGAGTATGTTCAGTTAGATTAATTGAACATGTAGATGTGCCCAAAATGGAACATATTACACATATCAGAACCCATTATCTCTGCAAACAAACATTTGTATTAATAACCAGGCAGATCAGATTTGATCTTCAGGTTCCCAGCAAATTTTTAATGGTGCTTTTGGCACAGCAAAGTTTGGATAACACTGTATTACATTGTAATAGACAAATTATAAGAACGGGAGGCAACTATATTTTTGACTCCGCAGTCTGCACAAAATCTGTATATAAATCACATGGCAAAATCACAAGACACCGTCTGGCATTATGTTTTACTGCACTTGGATAATCAAGTCATTCTCATTTGTTCATGTTCCAGCCCCTTGAACAAATACCAGCATCCTTGTGTCACTCCAGTTCAGGCTGGCCCATCACCATATACAATTTGGCAGCTTTCTCTTAAGTTAGGAAATGTCAACAGGGAAGGGGAGGGGAGAAAAGAAGCGAAGAGAAAAGACAAAAACTTTTCTAGCTGTTGGTTTCTCTTCTTTTGTGGCATGCTCTGTGAGAGCTCTGTTGGCAATCCCCAGAGCTTCATTTCACTAAAACATATGACTCTGTTAACTGTGCCTGCTTGGCACTTGATTAAAGATGTGCTGAGAAGAGCACAATTAAGTTTAAAAGTTGTGTGTATCCAAACTCTTAATTAGAGCAGGAGAATAAGTATTGTAGATTTGGTGCCTACTGCATTGAATATGGCAAAAACAATTGACAAAAAGAACCCAGGTCTTCCTCCTTCCAGTTCAGTATTCTGGGCAATATATTCTCTTATTTGCTCTATCTCTCTAGTTCTGTGGCCCATGCACTCTTGGCTGTAAAATGGCCCAACTTCAGTATAAGGGGTGGAGAATGCCCCATGCTGAGTGATTAGTGTGTTCTCCTTAGGCCAAAGTAACATGCCTTCATGAGAGCACTGAGCTCAGCCACTAAGCTGTTCTCCCCCAGGCAGGCACAAGCAAGTGGCTGGCCATGTTTTCTAATTAAAATTGTCATGGATGTTGTGATTTGTGCTAACCTCAATGCTGCCAGGCAGTATTAAGTGCCCTCTCAGAATGTATACCATATTTATGGTGTCCCCTGAGAAAGCATATCATATTTGTACCATTCAGGGTTCTCAGACACAGGACAGTAAAAATTGTGAATCTCAACCAGCTTTAGGCACAGGAGTTTTAGGTGCTTAGGGGATACCTCAAACAAGATGGCAGTTCCTCTGGGCATATGCAGGAGCAGAACTTCAGGGATGCAAGTAGCTTTTCTGCTGAAAACTTACGCACCCATAGACTCTCAGGTGCTTAAGTGTAGTACTTGTAGATCATTTACTCGGATTTACATGCCCGAACTCCACCAGGATTGACCTTCAGATGCCTAAGTGCTTCTGGGGATAGAGCCTGTGTGCCCATTAGAAAGAGCTTGAATTTCAAATTTTGGAGTAAAAAGAGTGAAAGCATCTCCCATGCCATTGGCCTACAGACCATAGGTTGAAATAGGCTTGCACAAAATGGTCATAAAGTTAAATCATTTCAGACATCTTTTCCTTGGAATTTTGTTAAAGCCAACAGTTATTCGTTGCTACTGCGCAGTAGCATCAGCATCAAGGTTTGTGACTGCTGACACTATGTCATCATAACAACAAGCTATGTCACTTTAGCTTGTCACTATGGCAATGTAGCATCTGGTGTAGAGATGCCCACTGTGAAGTAATTTGCCTAATTATAAACTGAACAAATCTATTGCCCTGTGGCTGCAATCAGGATAACATAGCTTTTAAATATATTCATATATAATAATGGAGAGAAGAGTGTAAAGGCACTGATATACCATGGTGATGAACAAGGTGTACAACTTGGATTTGATACATAGTACAGCTTCTCATCTCCTCAATGACCTAGGCCCATTCAATACAGGCCAGATTTGGTCACTCTTTGTTCATGGTGATTAGTTTCCTGCTCTCTTAGTAGTGTGCTGAGAATCTACCTTGTTCCCCCTGTGCCTCATTTCCCTTCAGCTGAGAAGTGGGAGCATCAGGGCTAAGACCTGCTTCAAAGGGGTGTGGAGATGAGCTACCTAGCACTGCTCTCATGAAAAACCTTGTGTCAGTTCATAGTGCAATGATTTAATATCTGATAGAGTTTCTTTTCTGAGAACCATGGCCAGTTGATGCAGGGAGGTTGACTCAATGATCCTGTGGTCTTTTCTGTTTTTAGGTTTATAACTTCTCCATAGATCACTGTAATTTATTCCATCTTCAAAACAAAGTCTAGATATTAGAAATCCTTCTTATGTGACAACAGAAAATAACTTTGCAGTCCAGCACCTGTCAAAAAATTATGGAAAGGGAAGAATGTCCTGCTTATATTCATCCAACGGAAAGCAATGAACAGTATGTTTTTAAGCTATATTAAATCCAAAGAAAATGAAGACCAAGCCTTATGTATTTCTGCCAAATAACTTAGGAATTCAGGAATGGTATTTCCTTTTTTCATTCCTGCTGCAGCTAGCCTTTCTGTTATATCCAATTAGTCAACAAAAGATCATGCCATTGTCGTGAACAACATTTTTCTTTTTTTGCTGCCAGTTACATATTACTTACAGAAAGAAACTCAGCAAGAGCAGAGGTGAGGTTGCATTTTAGCAGTGTCACTGCAATAGTTAAGCTAATGAAAAATCTACTATCCCTTTTCAAAAAATGTTAAATCAATTAAACAGGGGACTGCCCATGCATCCTTTCAAGGTAAAAAGGGTTCCAGAAACTAGTGGCTTCTGTCACATAGCCTAACTAGATGCTGGGAACCAATGGGAAATCTCCATTCCTTGAGTACTACAGAGAACATTTCAATATAGATTCATACATTCTTCTTTCTACACAAGAACTTGGTGCAGTGCTGGGAATTTAGTAATGACTAGAGAGTAATTCCATTAATACCTTTTTTTTATATTTCCCATTGATCAGAATGTTTATTTGAAGCCTAACAGTGCGAGTGTTAGCTCTTTCACTAAGTTGGCAGAAATCCTTATCACGCAGGTGGAGCTTGTCCAGAATACTGCCACTTCTTCTTCAACTTTAGCTATCAGGTGCAAACCTGCAAGCACATTGATTTCATGAGTTAGGCCTTGTAGGTTAGGAGGATGTGAAACGTTTGCAAAGAATCCTGCACCAGGCAAAATGTTTCAAGTTTCTTTACAAGCTCTAAACCCTGATAATATTTGTTAAAAGGTGTCCAATTCTTGGCTTCACTTCAAAATTATATAAAGTTCAGCTTCAGCCAGGGAAGCCAGGACACGCTTGGCAGCTTGACTGGAGGTCTGCTGTGAGATTTTAGGCTGATTCAAACACACTCCCTGTCTAAAAAATGACAGAATTAAAGAGGGACCTAACCACAGACCTGGAATTAAGTACTCCTTTCCTTCCAAACTGATCCAAATGTGGAGCTAAGCTTTACAGCTGGATCCTGTTTACATAATGAAGTGAATCAAAACTCTGCATCCACTCACCCGGATTTGGAAGAATTTAAATCTGTCTCCAAATGACCTGTTTGTCTTCAAAATCAAAGCAAAACTCAAGCTAGGAGCAGGTGCAAATAATCAAAATGGCACCAATGAAGCATATTGTCTGACCCATTGTGAAACAAATTCACAATGTTTCACAGGGATCTAATGTAGATATACTCATGTGTCAGTAACTGGAGAGAACACAGCACTATAGTTGCCAGTGCCATACATGTACTGTGGATAATTGGAAGGGCTGACCCACTGGAGTCAATGAAATTACTCCCATTCACATGATCTTTGATTTGGTTAAACAGATTTTAGTCACATGTTAGGCTGTACTGAAATCATGAGATATTATTTTTATACTTGGATAAATTGTCAGTGAAAGCAACAGATGCCCACATGATGCTCGTCAAAGGGCAATCCTGGGGTTATTTGTGCAACAGAGAATGTCAGAAGCATTCTGAAAAGGCACTTACTTGCAAGACACCTGGATTTGTGAGCTGTTGTTAAGACGTAAGGCCTCTATGTGGCACTGAGTTCTGTATAAACAGGTCTCCGTAAAACCCCTGTGCAGGCAGTTAATGGGTCAGTACAGAGAGCTCCCTAGAGCTCAGCACAGGTTGTTACTTACAGGACTTAACCTTCTTATAACATTCTGACTTGACTTAAGAGTTTCTACATGAAAGGAAAAAAGAAGGGAAACAATAGAACATATAGTGTGAGTGTGAGTGTGTGTGTGTGTGTGTGGGGCAGTATGGAGAAAAAGCACATTGAAATACTAAACTATTCTTTTCTTATATATCACAGAACATCATGTGCTGCCTCCAGCATTACATCAGACAGCTTCTCTGGGGCTTACTTCAGTGCATGTCTCCTATTAAACCAAGCAGTCTAGACAAAAATAAAAAGGATGTGCTAATGTTGAATGGCATCTCCTAGGAGAGAAAAAAAAAGTATTTGGCTTTTAGCTGTTAATAGGAGGCCTGGCGACCAAGATGATTTTTCCTAATCATGAGACCACTGCTATTCTTAGTTTCCAAATATTTCAAATTACTTTCATTGCCCATTTTCCACATGTAAAAAAAAAAAGGAAGGCAAAAAATCTTGTTTGTTTCTCAGAGAAAAGCTTAAAGAAAAAGTTTAGTTAGAAAAGTCGTGATCAATCTCTTTGGGGATTTTAAATGGTTCCCTTCTCCTCTACTATACTTACTGCCCAGCTTGGATTGCTGCACTGTGCACATAGCTTAGCTTTCGGTTGAATAAGGAATTCTTCCCACTTGTGCTAGTCTGTCATGAAGTCTTGCTGTGTGCTAAAGCTGCAGAACTCCATCCAAACGGTGCTTGTATTTCAATGGTGGGTGCGGTGATCCCTGTACATAAAAGAGAAAATAATCTCCTCTTGTTTAAGATGAAAAAGCAGTAACAAGCATGCAACAGTAAGTGCTTAATATTGGGGAGAAGACCTTAACCATCAGTATTCCCTCGGACATAGAAGATACCATGCATTCTAGAGTCTGAGTGCTTGGGGTGGGTGAGGCAATGGAGAAGAGGAAGGGCAGGGCCAGGTGGAGAAGTTGATCCAGCTGGTCGCTTTAAGCTCATTCCCTTGCTGACCTCTGGAAATTCCTGTAAGTATTTAAGTTCCACAAAATGACTCTGAGATTTCTGACCTCTAGTGGCAGGAGGAGGAAGCACAGCTTCTAAAGGAATCATGCCAGTTACTCACACGAGTAGTGCTATTCTGGTTGTACTGGGATAACAAAGGGGAAGTCAACCTGTACTCGACCCATGATGGAATGACATTGCATAGACTCTGTAGTGTCTACACACAAAGATTTCTGGGTCTTATCTCCCTACGTTTTTTTTTTCCCCACAAGAGGCAAAACCAGGGTGAGAGCTAGTACTTTTAACCTTCTTTAAGAGGAACTGGTTTATTTGTAAATATAGACACATAATAGATCATATGTCTGTACTAAATGGGGCTTGATAGTGATACTTGAATATGCACACAATGGTATCTTGCACCATGAGTAGCTTTATCAGATATAATGGACTTTTTGTGGAGAGAGGTGCTAAATAGTGTGCCTATCAGCACTGCAAATGTACATCTAGGCCACAGCAAATACACAGGACATTGGAAATTCTAAAGGGCCAGGCTATGCATCCTTTACTTTCACTGATAGTTACTCTCATGAGTAGTCTTATTGACTTTAGAGGAACCATGTATAGCATATCTCACCAGCAAAAGTAAGGGATTTCCAATCTAGCTCAGACTGAATTTGAAAAAATAATTGGATACAGGGGACAAAAAAGTCCTCCCATTGGTATGTGTGTATCTGCCTATAAGGGGCTTTGATCTTCAGTTTTTGATTATTTTCCAAAATTCTGCACTATTTCAGTCTCTTTTAACACTAAGGCTGGTGACCTTTTGGAAGCATGGCATGCTGGTAGAAGTAGAACTAGTGGCTCTGCATGGTCTTCTGTATTAGTACCATGCCCAGTGTTTGTAGAATGTATATCAGACAACTAAAAGAAATAAGAGGTTTTTATTGAAAATCCTTTCCTGCTACAAATCTGGTTTAGCTGATTCCAACTGTGGTAATTGCTTCAATGGAGGGAACTTTTCCTTAAATGCATTGTTAAATGATGATGCAATGAACCCATGGTCCAATACATAGAGAAACTACCAGATGTCTGCAAGGATCAAATGTGAAACCTTATGTACCAGAAACACAGGGCAACCTGTTGAGTTATAGGCCCCCCCATCAGTACTGACGAAACAGCTGCTTATGTCATTACTAAGGCCAAACACTAAAGGAGACACAATCCCATGCATTGGATAAGTGCATTTTGTATTTTCCTCCACTAGACAATTTTATCTGGGATGCTCAGATGTTTATGTCCTGTCTCAGGTCCCATTTTGTAATGAGTCCTGGCTGTGTACATACAAGCCATCAGCAGGGAACCAACCCCAGGCACCTTTACTGCCCAAAACATAAGCTTTTGTCACCTGAGTTAAATAAAAACACAGCAGCTCATAGTTAGCTGGTGGGAGAAATCATGAAAAAAACTGGAAACCTTTGTATTACAGTTGCACATTTTCTTTTCATTCTCTTTTGCCTAGCAACTAGCATAGAATTTAATACAAAATGACACGTATGTGATCCCAATTTACTATTTCAAATAATAATAACAGATCTCATCATAACAGATCCTGCCATTTGAATGTGATTATTTCTCCAAGTTCATTTCCTGCTCTCTCTGCAAACAATTAAGTATGATAGTACTTGCTGAAAGAGTAACTGAAATCCATTGCTGGCCATTGATTCAGACCTACGTATATTTACTATCATTTCAGTTTCATAAGAAAAATCTTAATATAACTATTCTTGCTGTAACTCCCCTGGTGACTCCAACTGCCTCATGAGAGAATAAGTACAAGGTAGCATTTGTGCTATCTTGAGGAGCATCAAGAGTCACTTAAAAGGAGTGCCTTGAAGGAACCATACTGCCTCATCCTTGAGTGGGGAAAAGCAAATCAAATACCCTCTACACAGTGAACCAACCTTATCCCATGACAACTCCTGCTGCTACTTAGCCACTTTATGGTGGCTGTTGTCTCTAGGAAAACTACCAGGGAAAACGTCTTTCCTAGAAGAAAGCTTAGGCATTGCAACGATGTCCCCATGTAGGAGAGGGTAGCATAGATTTGGCATGAAGCCAAAATCACTGAAGCCTTTCCTCCCTCACTACCTGCCATGACCAATATTTCAGTCCTTAGCATAGTGGAGCAAAATACTCATCACATGACACTTTATAGGAATGCCCGTACTTTGCGGTACTAAAAGACTCTTCCCTGTGCAGTGCTGTTTCCTGTGGATGAAAAGGGAGTTCTGATAAAACAAGGATGTCGCTGAAAGGATTTATAATCTACATGCAGAACAAAATGCCTATTCTTACATTGTCAATGTTAATTTTGAAAATATGAGCATTGATCATTTTGTATTTACTTATGCAACAATGTGCTGCAATGAAGAAGTAAAACTGCAATTTGGGGTCTAAAAGAGGTATCTGTGGAAGAAAAAACATACTACTGGAAATTTCACATGACAGTTTATACAGTATAAAGGAGTCTTTTCTTAGGAGTGAAGAATTAGCCACAACATTAACTACTAAATGGGTGTGTCTACGTGAGATGCTAACTGTGCAGCAGCCTAATAACACTGCTTAGTAGTGTGCCAGGCAACAACCTTGCTAATATACTAGTGTGCAGTAGTATTAGGTTATTGTGCAGCTAGTGTCCATAAAAACCCATGTGCTGATGCTACTGCACAGTAGCACCAGTTACTACACATTGATTTAGAACTTAGTTATGCAAGTACTAAACTGAATGTGCAGTAACTACAGGTTTCCCTTGCTTTATGCTGTACATGCGTTCCTGGAAAACAGGGCATAACTCAAATTCACATAAAGGGAACCCACTTTACAATGTAACAAATAGGGATACATTCCAAAACCTCGACTGTACTAACCCCCAGGCCCATTTCTACCACTTTTACAAGACAATTTTGGTGCTCACCAACAGCAGACAGACACTACACACAAGCACAGGGCACTATCATAATTGGGATGGCAACTACAGAAACATGTGTCGCAGGCAATGAGTATGGGGCACCTATCCATACAGGAGACTATATTTTGGTGTGCATCGATCCCACAGTGCACTGAAAAAGCAGCTGACTGTGGGCTTCAGCCACACTGATTGCATAAGAATGAATTTACCTTGCATATAAGAAATTTTTGGTATAAAAAGGGTCATTACATAAGAGCGAATTCACACATATAGAACCCACATAAAGCAAGGGAAACCTGTACAGTGCATTAATGAATGTGTAGATGCACCCAGTGGGTCTACATGACATGCTCATAGTGATGAGCTATGGCGATGTATCTTATTGCTATGGCTATGTAGCACTGGCAGGCACTAACTGTGAAACAATCCATGTGTCACCAGGACTGCACAGTACTAGCGGGTACAGCAAGTACTAAATGACTGTGCAGTACCAACTGCAGAGTGGAGCGCATCTGTACATGCACCCACTGTGTAGCATCTTGATATTAGTTCCTCTATTCTCTGATTTTTATTTGTACATTTTGATTTTGTTCACATTGTTCAGGTTGTCTTTCTCTATGGAAATTCCAGTACAATACTGTTTTGAGTAACATGACATCAAAGCACTGTAAGTGAGAACTCCCCTTGCCACATATCTACTGAGTGAACCATATACATTAGGAACACATTTCTGCTAATGCAGGTAACTTTGTAAAGGAGGAAAGAGGAGAGAAAGTAAACCTCAGAAACAGACAGATTATCATTTCAAAGTATGAGAGTAACAAGTTTTATATAGTATATGACATTAACAGTTGATGAAGAAAGTTCATTTCCAGTAATGCAAAACAATAAAACAAGATCTAATATAGTTGTTGATGGCAACAGTTATTTCAAGAGGCTTAAGAACAAGATGTGCTGGGAAAAATACTTTGACTGCAGTACAAAGAGAAAATCCTACAGTATGGCATATGCATACAGACCAAAGGCAAGGGCCTACATGGAAAATATACATCCACTGGGAATCAAGAAGTTGTAGAAAAGGACAGATGCAAAACGTTTCTTAATTTTAGCGGAGGAAAATAAATACCTTCCACCTTTCATTTTAAAGAGCGAGTACACAAAGAGATTACAGATTATTCCTGTAGAGAATATTGACAGTATATTAGGTAGAATTGTATATTACAGGCCTTAATACCAAAGAAATTATTTGCATAAAAACACTGAGAAAATTGCATTCATTTTTTCATGCTAGGAAATTTTGGGTTGGTTCATAAATTAAATATGGGATAGAACTGACCTGCCTGCTTTGTATGCTGTGGAATTTGGCAAAAAGTGATACTGAAGCCGTTTGGAATCAAGATCCCTATTTACAGAAACACATTCTTAAACTGACAGTTGTGTACATACTTAACAAAATGAAAGGATAATAGAAAGACAACAGTTCTCAGAAGAGCACTAGCAAATTATATTACAGTACCTGGCAATTATAGCAGCCAAACAGTAATTATAATGACCCTCCTACAGCATGCACAGTGGACACAGTTAATTCTGCTGCCAACAAACAACTAACAAAGTACTGGTTTCATCACTTTTGTGTCATTTAAAATGTACTCTTTATATGAAGATTATCACAAACACAGCAATGATAAATCATCTGCTGGAAATCTATCACAAGTTAAAGAAAGAGGGAGGATATGTGAAGATTTCTTTGGAAGAAATTTCCCCTCCATTTTTTTCTCTCCCTGTTGGAGGCTTCTGTCTCTCAGCCAAAGTGGTTGGTCAAGGATAGTCTCCCTTTCTAAGGCCTGGTCTACAAATTGATTTTGCCCTAATTTAACACAATTGGTTTAGAAATTCATGTAGGAAAATGTGTGCAACTTTTATGCATACACAAGGCTTCAGGCCTGTTTCTGTGTGTTTTATGTCCATAATAAAATCAGATGGAGATAGAATTATTACTTTGCACTACGTAACAGAAAAATACCTTCCCTTTAGGAACTAACTATCCAGGAAGAGAGGCAGCTGATTTGTAGAGATAGACACATTTTTCAGTACTTAGGAAGTGCTTGACTCCTCTGTGTTTGAGGGGATGAAATTTAAAGTATTCCTTTCCTGTTGCCATTTATTTATTAGCTATCTTAGGCTTTTATGATGTTGAAAACCCTCTGGATTTATTTCTGAGACAAATAAACAAGCCAGTGCCCTCAATTCAAGCAGTATGGAGACTCTTACAACAGTTCAAGAATCCTCAACAAGAGAGCACAAGTCTACGTTCAGACTTTAACCAACACATGGAACAATAACATTAAAGCTGTCATTTTGACAAAAAGGTTCACAAAAGAGCAATGGAGACAATGCCCCACTCAGGTGACTTATAGTTCTTTGCTGGGGAATATCTTCCCACACCCCACCAGTCTTCTCAACTACACCTAAAGTGGGAGAAGTGGAAGCAAACTAGAACACCTTTTTGCAGCTTCAATAGTGTACACCATATCATTAAGGTTGCTTAAGAGGGCTGCTGAACTGTGGATATCACTACAGTGGTTACAGCTACAAAGAAGGCATCTCTAAAATATGTTCTAAAATCAATATATCCAGCTAGGTATGTAAATATAGCACAATATCATTGTGGTATCTAAATGTCAAAATTAAGGTATATGCACCAGAGGGATGTGCAAGATCTTGACAAAGCAGACTTACCCTTGACCTGTTAGTTCATCTCCATAACCTTCTTTCAAATAAAGTTACATATGTGAGGGCATGGTGTAGGATTTGGTTCCTTTCTAGGTTATTCAACAAACTGATGTAGATTGCAAGTGGGAGAAAAATTAATTAAACTGAAGAAATATCCTAACTGGCTTGTAAAAGGGGAAATTGATCATCTATGCTGCTTGCTTCAAACAAAAGCGCACACTTATTGTTCAAAGTAATACGGAAACTTCATTTAAATTGCTTGATCTCAACCTGAAGGGAACTTGAGGAGCATAACCTGCTAGATTAGAAATATGAGTGTACAGAACTTTCTTATACAAACTCACCTTATCTTCAGCTTTAGCACCACAGAGGCATGTTAAAGGTGAATTTGCAAAGATACTTTGGGGACTTGCACAATTAGATTCAATGTTTTCTTCTAAAGCATCCGGAAAGTTGTAGCTGTAGGGAATTAACAGAAGCCCAAACTAGAATTAGGACAAATAGGAATAGTCTATAGGTCTCTTAGCCTTTTTTTTATTTATTCATACATATTATTATTCTGCCCCCATGCATTTTCTGTGTGATTTCGCTGCAAGATATTTTGTCCTCCAATACAGTGACCACAAGTCCTACTCACCAACCTCTAGCTAAGTTTGCAGAAAGAGGTATATGATTGCAGTGTTTAAATATTGTTATGATGTTTCCTTCCTTTTGGTCATAAAACAGACCAGCAAGGCTATACCAGTAAAGTACTCTGAGCACAGTTTTTGCTACATAGGCAGCTTCCTTGTGGATGGAACACTAGCTTTATGGCTAGAATGTCTTCTCCTTCTGATAACTCTTAGTGTCCAGGAAGCTACTGTTTCAACTGCCTGGGCTGCAGTGCTACAGAACATGCCCTGGCCTCTTGTTTTCTCAGGCTTAAAATACCCAGTTGTGCAGAAGGATTGAAGGGTAAAATCCTTTTGAGAAATGACAGCCTTCATATTTTGGATCTTCATGTGCCAAGAGGACAGTAAATCACTACCAGGATAAGCCCATTCATGCTCCCCATGGTACCATCTGAACAATTGCACCAATATGTTACCAAAAGTCTATACTCTCTCTAAAACTACACCTTTTCTTACATACCCTTAACAGGATTTCAATGGATTGTGGGATTTTCCTTGAAATTCCCATATGTGTACTGCATTGTTTCAGAGGAAGGGGAAAAAAGTGCAAGATACTTAGCCCACATCCAGCTCACCTTTGGACACATAAATGGCACTTACAGGGTTAACTTTAGGCTTTTGGGCCAAAAAATGGGAGGGTCTTCTTCCTCTTCCACCTCTGCTATCAGGCAGTCACTAGTCTGTGACTTATACTTCAGGGGCTTATGCAAAGTTATCTGACTTCCCTGGTGGATTACAACACCACACAAGTGGCTGCAGCCACTCTTGAACATGCTCAGAAGGGTAAAGTGAATTGCACGGGGGAGTATGGTCTAAAGTCTAAGTAGCCTAAAATACCACATTTGTAGCTAAAGGTAGATATCTGATCTGATATTCCATTCAAAATACAGGCAAATCAAGGAGGAGGTCATTCAAAAGCAATTCTCTGAAAGCAATGCTAAATGAGATTTGTCAGATGTGGAAGAAGCATCTTTTTGTTCCTTAGAAACTGTGCTTGTTATTCAAGGACAGTGCCGCTATGCCTCCTGCAAATCACTTAGCATGGGTACAAAAAACTCAGAAACAAAAGCATTGAAGAAGAGTGCTGAGTAGTGTTGATATTTCATTCAGATGGTAGGAGGGAATAAGCCAGGCTACACACGTAGCATTCTAACAGCCAATAATATAGACAGATGATGGCAAAAACATACTTCTAATGCCATCAGTCTAGGATTTCTGGCACCACAGTGATCACATCTCCTTCGGCTCCTGATGTAATATTTATGTACTGTGTGTAAGTGGTTGCCAGAATGCAAGTAAACTTCATAACTGACTGCCACTTATATAATTCATGGGAGCGGTAAGTTAGCAGTTGACTTATACATTTAAGTCTAGTAGCAGAGTAAGAAAGAATATAACTACAGCATTTGGTAATCACACTGTTCCTTGTTTTCCTGCCTTTACTAAAAATAAACACACTAAATTTTCTCTGCCTTAGCCAAACTTTAAATATAGAAATAGAAAGAAAAAAGTTTGAAAGAAATGAGCATGAGCCACCCTTTCCTTCCCTCCATAAATTGTATGCTACACTAAATGAAATTACTAAAGTTCAATCTCTACAGTCTGCAGGATGCTAAATTAAATGGCACATGTAAGCATCTAGGGTAGCTCACTGTTTCAGGAATGTCTGGGGTGTTGAAAAGGTTAATGTCGTACAAATCATGTAACATTTTAATTCAGAAAAACTATTTCCAGATATATTGACCTAGCATAGTAAGGGTTAGAAAACTTAGCAAGAAAGTTATCAAGCTTGACTGCAGAATCCACTGAGCTAGTCTGTTTCTGAAACATATTGTACAAGGTGTTTTCTTGCAGTTATAGTCACAAAAATGCTTATTTAGTTTGGTACATCAAATGCTATGCCTATGAACCTATGTAAAAGATATACAAAATACGTGTTGTCAGGACTGTATATTTTCAAACTTTGAAAATAAACACAAAGTATATATAGGCATATATGTTGTAATGTCAATGTCAACACTAGCACATAGTCTGTCTCTTCTAAATACAGACCTGTTTTCTTCCTATTCCAACACATGCACCTACAAACACATGATCATGCATACAGCTTTACATTCTGCTGTTTGCAGAAAAGTCAGAATATACAGCACTATACATTGTGTCAACTCAAATATATTGGCAAAACAAGAAGGATGTCATTCAAAAGAAATTCATCATGCCCTAGAAGAAAAACAGAAGAAAATTGGGGTCATAGTTATTTCATCAATAAAAACACTGAAGACTGTGATGATGATCTAAGATTCCAAATGCTTTGTCCATCAAGTCAAGCGACAGGGTTACTTTTGGACAATATACAACAGTGTACAACTGGTTGCTATAACAAATACAGAACACACAGCTATAATGAGGCATGGAGCTTTCATGTCACCACTTAATTCATCCTTGAGTTCAGAGTATTGAGTTCTCTAACCGAAGTGAGACAGAATAATTGTATGCAGTCCTTCTCACAGCAGGTGGTGCTGATGGTGATCTGGACGCCCATCTAGAAGGTAAGCGTCGGTTTGCTGGTCGAGCTGGCCGAGAGAAGCCTTTTCCAGATGAATATTTAGCTGGCACAGATATCTAGAACACAAATGAAACTTCTTGCCTTAACAAGCTATGACATAAAAAAGTCTTTCATGGAATAAAGTAACTTACACTAGGTGATCTCAGAACAGGTGGCCTTGGTCTGTTAAAAGGAACTGAGGATGTATATGAATAGCAGTGTATAGGATGTAAAAGAACAAATACTTCTATCTATAGAAATTTTCACATCAGTTACAGTCTGAGATATATGGAGACAAATTTCACACAAAAAGAAATGTAAGAAACTTTTAACTCATGCAAACTGTGAATTCATTAACTCTGAAGCTTCCTTTTTATTTTTTGGATACACTTTTTTAATGCTGCGCCATCAATGTAACCCAAACTGCAACCATACACCGAAGCATGATTCCACATACCTTTCAGGGATCTTTTGACGAATCCCCTTGCAGCAATCAGGTTTCATTAAACAGCATTGTGTTTCCATTAATGTGACATGTTGATGTACCTCATATGTTATTAATGACGACTAATTAGAAACACAGTGCTATAGCTGTGTTGAGAGCTTCACAGACACAGAAAAGGCCAGATTTAGATCTGGTCTTCAGGAGTAAATCTGCTGTCAATTTGGAGCATTTAAATATGGCCTGGTTCTTCAGTCCATGCACCATGTGCCATGTAGAGTTATTTAACTCTCCACAGTGTTAGAGAAGATGGATTTGAAATACTTCCTGTGTAATTAGCATTTATATACATTTGATGTAGCACTAAATGACAATCAGGCAGTGGAGAATCAGGCCTCTTGCTTTAGGAGAATTATTCTAGATTTACATCAATATTAAAAAAAGCATTATCTTGCTCAATGTTTTAGCTTAGGGTTTCCCTGCTGAAAATTAATTTTCCCATCAGACTTTCGCAGAGTGTTTAAAAAAAAAAAAAAAGATAAAGGAAAAAAGGTGCTTCAGCTTTTTGTCACTATGGTAAAAAAAAAGTTGCTTCTACTAAATATGATTATGTACTATGACAAAACTGATGCAAAAGTACACAGAAAGCAATCTCTAGTCGGATCCTCAACTGTTTAATTCAAGTTTAGCTCCACTAGTATCAATAGTGTTGTGCAAATTGGAATTATACCACCTGAACATTGGGCGCATCCCCACAAGTGCATGTGTGCAAGGGCGTGCTTTTTGTTTGGGACAAATAGCAATGGGACAAGAGACCTGGATGGGGTAGGGGAGGCTGAGGCCAGCACCCATGCTGGCCCCAGCAGCCTTACCTGAGGTCCTGGGTGCCTCCCAGGGCAGCAGGGTGCCAAGCCGGCCACTTGGAGCCTGGCCAGCAGCCAGAGTGTGACTCTGACTGGCCAGGCTTGGGTTTCAGGCATTGCCACCCCCCATAGAGTTGCTGAGCTTTAAATGAGTTAAGCTGTAATTTGTGAGGCACTTGAAGCTACATGAGGTATGCTTTGTGGTGTTCTAATAAATAGGTTGCCTGGGAAGATAGCAGTCACTGGCAGCGCCTGCAACTTCAAATACTTTTTCCGTAAAACATCTGTTTTGTTTCCGTTTATTTTGTTTCAGAATTTGAGAAAAGGACAAAAAAACTATATTTTGCCTGTAAAATATAACCAGATATAAAATGTGTCTACCCTCCCATCTTTCCTTCTTTTGAATCAATGCTGAAAAGATTTAGATTTGAAGAATGCATGAGAGAATGCTCCACTTCATCAATTTTGAAATTTAAAGAAGCCAACTCCTTTCCACCAATGGCAGCTTCATGTGATTCGTGGCCCAGGGAGAAATATCTCTCTGAAGAATGATGTTCTAACTCTCACAGGCTTTGCCACAACAGAGCATGTTAAAGCCCTTTGAACAGGCTTTACAAGCACTAGTCATATAAGGAAAGAAATGCACCAGATTCTGATGTAAGTTACACCCATAGTAATCTTACATAACTATGCCCAGGCAAGTGCAGGTAGCAAATTAACTGTGGAGAAGTTACTGTGCAGTAACACATGTGTAGATGGCTGACTGGGAGCAAATCTGCCCTTGGGAGCTGCCTGCTGCTGGAGTGGGCTCAGAGCTCAGAGCCTGGCAGAGACAATGTCTCCCTGCCCCAGCAGCAGACAGCTCCTGGCCCTGGCTCTGTGATCAGAGTGGAGGCTAGGAGACTGCTCCCTGCCCCCAGGAGCTGCCTGATGCTGGGACAGGTTCTGAGTTCACTTTGGCAGCAGATATCTCTCAGGGGCAAGAAGATTGTGAAGCTGATTTGCAGCTGGGTCCGGGAGCTCCCTGTATGGGTAGAGTTCCCCACTGAGCCTGGACCTGCCCCAGACTGGGACAGTTCCCCACCAGCCCCAGGCTGCACAGGGAAGTCTGCATGTGCAGCCCAGAGCTGGCTGGGAACTGTCCCATTTCAGGGCAGGTTTCAGCCAGACTGCAAGTGCACACTTTCCTGCACAGTCTGGGGCTGGTCATGAACTGCCCTGGTCTGGGCCAGGTCCCAACCCCACAGCTCTTGCCCAGCTCCATGCCACAATCAGGCAATCAGGGCATGGGGTTTGGAAAGACCTGTGGGGGAGAGGCAGGTCCCAGCCCCCTGCCCTGATCTGCCTGTGGGGCAGGTAGCAGCAAGCCCTGAGCTGGGCAGAAGTTCCCCACACAGCCTGGGGCTTATTGCTAGCTGCCCCACCGGTGGAACAGCTCCTAGCCACCCCAAGCTGAGCAGGGATTCCCTGCCCAGCTGGGGGCTCCCAATGTGTATAGGGAAGTAGACAGCTGTCTTTTGTTCCTGTGATCCCTGCCAGCCCCTGAGCTAGCACCCAGGGGGAGCCTGGAGCTCCTCATGGCTGCTGCAGGGGAGCAGAGCAGGGTGGGAGCAGCCCTCTCCTGGCTACTCCCATTGGGAGCATGTGTAGATATGCTCCCCAGTAGGCTTACTGCACAGTATTTTTACTGCGCAGTAAGCCTACTTCAAAGTAATTGCATGTGTAGACACATCACAGCGATCTAAATGTGGCACACAAGACTTTACTGGGGTCTTACTTATACTTCAGTGAAACTGCTGCTGATTTATCCATGTGTAAAAAAAGATCAGGATGCAGCCCAAAGCATCTTATTTTTCACAAATACATCAAATATCATTTTGGTCTGTCCCTGGAAAATGTTTGAAGTTTGTTTGAAAATTAAGTTCATTTACTTTTGTCAGCCTTATAAAATATTACCTCTGGTAA
>NW_005842402.1:1211970-1217400 GCF_000455745.1 Alligator sinensis | reverse complement strand
TCCCTTGTTTGATCTGCTGTCCAATATGCCTGGATGAATTCTTCTGAAGCTCTTGCTTTCCTTGCTCTGTCTGGAGTGTTTCTAAATACTGGTTTAATCCCCGATCTGTACACTCAGATTCTGACTGTGTCCACTTATCTTTGCAGCCTTTTGTCTCACACAGAGAAGTCACTGTTGATTTTTCATAGTTTTTCAAAAGCTTTTCAACAACACCATAGTTTGACCTTGAGTCAGCTGAACGAGGACGACCAGATAAATTACTTGGCCTCCAGTCATGCTCATGAAACATGTGCCGATAGCCACTGCTGCTTGGAAGTCCATTTATTTGCTTCTCTCGCCCTGTTGTTTTGACTGTTTTGTTGGGATTGAAGGATTCCTTCTCCTTTGCTGTGGTGAGCCTGGGATTTGAGTCACAAGCTGGATTTACAGTTTCTGTTCTGTTAACAACAGAATCACACTGTGGGCTACCAGGTTTCTGATTTTCTGACGATAGTGCTTGAAGCTTTGTATTTTCCTGAAAAGAAATGTTGCGTTTATCTGTATGAAATACAGTCCTATTAAACTCATCAATCTTTGCTGCCAATGTCTCATTTCTTTGGGTCTTATCAAGACTATATTCAGAGTTTCCTATATGGTCATCGTGCAGTGTTGTAGGAGCATAAAAGTCACTACTGTGCTGCAGACCATGTTGAGGTGTAGGATAGTATCTCTGGTGTGTTTTCTCACTTGGCACCATATTGCTATCTGAACAGCTTTTCTGGGCTGACAATGGGGAAGACCCATTCTTAGTACTTTTTCCAAACTTGCCCACATCACATCCCCACGTCTTGTGACAAAAGCTTATCAGTCGATTGCAATCAGAGACTCTCTCTTTATTGGCTACATCTACTGAAGCAGTCACCAGTGTGGGGCCTTTCACAGACTTTCCTTCATCTACACATGCCCCTGGAGTGTTATTCTGTTTTGCACAAGTTTTAATGATGTTTTTTTCACTCCTGCACTCCTGAAGTCTCCCGTTACTTCTTTTGCCTGAATCTTTCGTTGGTACTTCGGAAACTTGTACAATCGCAGAGAGCGAGTTGGTCAGATGCCGAGAAGTGCTTCGTGGAGGGACAGGTGGGGCTTCTTTCCTTTGACAGGGCATGAAGTCTATTCCTCCACTGCCAGTAAGAGTACTACTGGAGCTCACACTCCTGTTGGAGCTCATCAGATTCTTTCTGTTATTTTGTTCCTCTATTTCAAAAGGTAGTGAAGCCATTTGAGGTTCATTGCTGAACACATGGTTCCTTTCAGGCATACTTACTGTGTTTTGCATTTCTTCAGATTCTCCCAGAAAAGAAAGTGACTTAATTCTGGAGAAGCATAAAAGGAGAAGCATTTTTAGGGATGAGTGATGAGGCTATTTCCCCAGGGAAGCTCAGCAGAGCTTCCTACTCTCCCCTGCACAGGTGCTTAGAGGAAGGACTGTAAGACTGGTAGCTTAGAGAAGGGAGTCATTGCTATAACATAACTTACTCAGGAAAGACTTCCCACCCAATCAGCACAGAATCTGGAGGCAGCTCAGCAAAGGGAAGCTTGTGCGGTGTATCCCTGCCCTTTTGCCCCCTTTCCTCATGCTTTATTTTTTGTAGGAAGGAAAATGGGGCCTCTTATTTTGACTGACTTCAGTAGAAGTTTGCCTAAATTAGCAGAGCTCCAGATATAGCCCTTGGCTTGTGTAAATTTCTTAAAATCCACTGTAGCAATTCAAACATGTCCTCATGGTTCTGTTAAATAACCACATTTTCCATCATGCATTAACACACTCTACACATTCTGTGACTCTATTTCCTTAATAGACATGGATGCTAAAATAATTGCATTTTGATCCACAGATCACATAGGGATATGCCAGGAAGAAAGACCATAAAGGGCTCCTCCATGCTTCTTGAGCCTGAGCAAGCTCCTGGCACAATGGGCACAGGTACCTAATATGGAAAAAGTATACGTTGTTTGGAAAAAGGTAAAGTAAGCTGCCACAGCAGACTGTGTTTCCCACTATCACCAAAGAACTCAAGCAAAATTCTTCCATGGTGCCCTGATGAGCATCCTTTTTAGAGGGCTGCCATGATAAGGCACAATCTCTGCATTTTACATAACAACTATCTCTGTATATTATGTACAGTCCTGTAGAAAGAGCAGTGCATGGCTGAAGGCCCTCTATTTGCAGTGCATAGGAGGGATACTGTGCTTCTGTTCTTTTCAGGCTGCAGCTTACTTTCCTCCTAAATGATCAGCAGTCTCCAAAACTTGTGTGTCTAAAACAGGGCAGAGCATCACAGAGCAATGGTTCTTCCTACTCCCTGCCCTTGTGTTTCTTCTGATGTGCCACTGGCACTCTGCCCATGAAGTTACCCCAACACCTGTACAAAGATTTGTTTTGAAAGTAATGAAACCCTAACATGGCCAAACGCAAGGAGTGTGGGAGGGGATGGAGGCAGATATGGGTATTTATTCCTTTCTGTTCCCTCGCAAGGCTTTGTTAAAGCTATGTACAATCCAAGTTTATATTTTGTGTAGATAAAGCTAGATTTTTTGCAAGGAAAAAAGACTGAAGCATTGTTCTGTTTTAATTTCTTATACTGTATAAAGAGAAATTAGAGAAGTTAGGACCTAGAAGTACATTCTATAGCAAAATTCTTTTTATTCTGAATGGAACAAGTTTGGACTTTTTGTTCCTTTCCTTCCGCTGATCTAAAGAAGCCAAATGTAGTTTACCTTCTGTGGTTGGACTTCTTTCGAATTTCCTCTTGATAGCTGCATAATTCTTCACTGACTTTAGCAAGTTCTTTAAGAGCCTTTACAAATACAAATAATGCTATTTTAGCATGAACATGTTTTTAAACAACACCTGCAGAATTATTCAAACACAGTCCTGATATACAAGTCAGAGTCCTATGCAGAAGAAAGTAGGAGTGAAAGATACAGAAATGTCTGCAGGTGGTAAACAACATATGATTTATGCATTTATTAAATGTCATTAAACTCATCAGTAACAAAATGAGGGGGAAGGAGATGCTTTCCCCAGCTGCAATATTATTCCACTATTAGAAGCAAGGGATAGATATACTTTGGGTGGGTATAAGTGGAGGGAAAGATATCAGCCTCTTTTGTAGAGTAGTAATTGAAACACACTACTGTTTGTACTTACTACATTGAGATCACTGGTAGAAATCTTGGCATCCTTAGGAGTTTTCAGGCTCAGACAGACTTCAGATTCCTCAGGGTCCTCAAAGGTCAGATTGTCCCTTACTAAAGCACTGTTTTTCTTCTTGGTTCTAGTGTCTTTCCACTCTTCTCCTGTTTTACTGAGTGAACTCTCTCCTTCCATCCTGTCATTTGCTTTGTGTTCATGGTTCAGTTCTGCTGTGTCATTCTGTTCTGAAGCAGGAGAATATACTGACAGCTGCAGCATCTTGCTATGAATGGCCTTGTTATCATGGGCATTCATATTGTTCTCCCTCCTAAGTTTTACCTCCTGGTAAAGCTGAAAATACAATAAAAACCACTATTAAGTGATAGTAGTGTTATAAACTTGTATATTGAAGGGCTACATTTATATTCTGTTTTAACGTGTGTTATAAAGCTCAAAACATTGTGATTGAGGAGAATCATTGTGGAGTGAACTACACATCTACATTTTATAGTAGAGGATGCTGAGTGGTATGGCCAACTGGCTGTTCTACTGTTGCAGATGTGGAGAGGGGTGATTACACTTATCAAAATCTTTTGCTCTGTTGTTAATCTCTGGCTTTGAGCCATGGGATGGTGTGCCTGCTGATCTTACAAGTAAAACACTTGTGGGCTGCGTCAGTACTTGATGGCAGTCCTCCAGGGAAAATCAATGTACTACAGCAAATTCTGTTGAAATAAAAACAAGGTTCAGGAATGCTAGTGGTAGGTTCATAAGTTTATGGTCATATAAGTTACCCACAGGTCATTTCACTTTTGGTGGTTCAACTAAATATAAATCAATGTGCTCCGAGACTTACATACACATGGTGTACTCACCACATGCAAGTGTATGATAGCATAAATGTCAATGAATACATAAAATATCCATGACACTTTTTTACCATAGAATCATAGAAAATTAGGGTTGGAAGGTACCTCAGGAGGTCTAGTTCAACCCCCTGCTCAAAGCAGGACCATCCCCAATTAGATCATCCCAGCCAAAGCTTTGTCTAACCATGTCTTGAAAACCTCCAAGGATGGAGATTCCACTACCTCTCTGGGTAACCTATTCCAGTGTTTTTCTGCCCTTATAATGAAAACATTCTTCCTCTTATCTAACCTAAACTTCCCTTGCTGTAATTTAAGACCGTTGCTCTTTGTTCTGTCACCTGCTACCACTGAGAACAGTCTAGCTCCATCCTCTTTTGAACCCCCTTCGGGTAGTTAAAGACTGCTATTAAATCCCCCCTCAGTATTCTCTTCTCTAGACTAAATAAGCCCAGTTCCCTCAGCCTGTTCTCATAAATTATGTGCCCCAGCCTCCTCACTATTTTTGTTGCCCTCCTCTGGACTGTTTCCAATTTGTCCACATCCTTTCTATAGCAGGGGGCCCAAAACGGGACACAGTAATCCAGATGTGGCCTTACCAGAGCAGAACAGAGTAGAATACTCACTTCCCTTGATGTGCTGGCAACATTCCTACTAATGCAGCTCAGTATGCTGTTAGCCTCTTGGCAACAAGAGCACACTGCTGACTCATATCAAGCTTATTATCTACTGTAACCCCCAGGTCCTTTTCTGCAGACCTGCTGCTAAACCTGTCAGGCCCCAGGCTGCAGCAGTGCATGAGATTATTGTGTCCAAAGTGCAGGACTTTGCACTTGTCCTTATTAAACCTCATGAGATTTATTTGGCCCAATCCTCCAATTTGTCTAGGTCACTCTGAATCCTAGCCCTACCCTCCAGCATATCTACTACACCCTCACCAAGCTTGGTGTCATCTGAGAACTTGCTGAGCATGCAAACCATCCCATTTTCGAGATGGTTAATAAAGATATTGAACAAAACTTGCCCCAGGACTGACCCCTGGGGCTCCCCACTTGATACCAGCTGCCAAGTAGACATTGCACCATTGATTACTACCCACTGAGCCTGATAATCTAGCCAGCTTTCTATCTACCTTCCAGTCCATTCATCCAACCCATACTTTCTCAGGTTGTTTGCAAAAATGCTGTGGGAGACGGTATCAAAACCCTTGCTAAAGTCAAGGTATATTATGTCCACTACTATCCCCACATCCACAAAGCCAGTATCTCATCATAAAAGAAAACCAGGTTAATCAGGCATGACTTGCCTCAAGTGAATCTATGCTGACTGTTCCTAATCACCTTCTTCTCCTCCAAGTGCTTAGAAATCGATTTATTCTACTCTTTTAAA
>NW_005842402.1:1203302-1211960 GCF_000455745.1 Alligator sinensis | reverse complement strand
GAAAGAGTTATTTTGCTGGCAAGCCAGAGTGACAAGGATATAGGAAGAACAAAGTGCAAAAAGGTTACAGGAAGGAAAGAGTAAAAAGCTGGGAGTATTAGGAGGTGACTGGAAAAGAAGACGCAAGACAACTGAGCAGTTACTTGATGGTTATTAAGTGGAGTACAGTTGTTATATTAGTAGGAGGTGATCAGTAGGGGCTGCTGACTGAAGAGTGCCCACTTCTGGTTTTGTCTTGTCCATGCTTCCAAGTTCCATATCCCTGCTGCTGGGAATATCTTTGAGTGAATATCACTCACTCTGGTGAAATGAGGTAATTGCTTAAACAAAGCCCAGCAACTTCACAACATACAAGCAGAAAGTTGAGGTGAATATCATTCTCAAACCTAATAGAAGCTAAAGGGGAAATACATAGAAACAAACATCATGGATATGGATATGATTTATTTGGCTTTATTTTCTTTTTCCATTCATTATTTCCCTGTCATGTGAGAACTCTCTTATTCCTACATAGCTCAGCTACAGGATGGTGTTGGCAGAAAGTATTTTCATGTGCATATTAGAATACAAAATGTGGAAGATGCATTGGGTAAATTGCCACCAGGTAGCTTAACCTGTGCATTAACAAGTGGGTGGAGAATTTTGTTGAGAGGATTGCTGTGATTAAAAAGAACAATAAATAATTACAAAAAAAGGTCTCAGGAAGGAAGCACTGTAGACGTGACAAAGGCTGAGCATTTGCTACTGGGTATTAATACTATTTGTGTTTAGGTTTTGGCATGTTGTTTATTATAGACATTTTTTACTAAACATCATTTGTAAATATAGCAAGTCCGTGCCTGAATAAATCTCTCACATCCTGTGCCAATTACTGCTTGATGCATGGCATTTCTGTTGATGTTAATGAATCAAGTAGCATACAGTTTATCCCAGTGGGCATGGTGCATGCAGTTCTTTACTGCTGGAGATTTATGTGTGACAATGTCCATACTGGAATTGTGTTAATAAATGTGCATACAATGAAGCCTCACACAGATCTGTCTGAAGACAGTATCCTTACTTTTCTAAAAATTCACTCATTTAATGCCCACTGCATTTTGTGCCCAAATTGTCTGGCAAGATTATATACTGCCAGCAATATCATGGCAAATGTGATGGGGGACCAATGCTTCAAAGTGACACTCAAGTCCTTCCTCTGTGCCTTTGGGTATAAAATAAGCAATTTCTCAAATGCTGAGTCAGCCCAGATCATGTAGCTGACCTTCAGTCTCTACAAATGCATAGTAGCAAACAATGTACAGGCTAGTGATTCAAGGAGAAAAATCAAAAGACTTCACAATAATGTAAATGTTAACCAGGCTGTAAACACTCAACAAGTGTAAGTACCTCTTCTATCTTCATCTGCATGACCTTCCATTGGCATTCCCATTCCTTTCTTTCATTGTCAAATCTCTCCAGCAGTTCCATCTTCTCTTTATTCCAGTTTCTCTCAGTATTCTCCAGTTGTTTACGTAGGTCCATTGCTGCAGTCTGAGGATCAGCTAAAAGATGTTTCTGCTCCTCTTTCTTTCCTGAATATTTCTTGGAAGTTAGGAGCAAACTTAATCAGAAGAAGTCCTATATGCCTTTGATTCTAGCTTCAAGGAAAGAAATAAAGCAAATAGAACAGACAGGCAATGAATTCCAGTTGTGCTGAAACTGGTTTGCAGGAGACAGCACCAGGGTTGTAATTATAAACACACACTATAGTACAGATACGTGGAAGAGCTTGGCAACAGGAGGAAAAAGAGCTCAAACTCTCCTAAATGTGATATCAGATATCACACTGAGTCTGTTACTCTGCACACTTCAACTATCCAGCATAAGAGCAAAGGAAATGTACAGAAATGGGTAATATTCAAACTTACTGAAATAAAACAGTGGTGCTATGTTAGCACTTGATACTACTAGGTTGTGAGAGCCTGTTGCAAGCTGCTGTGCACCTTTAATTTATCTCGGAGTGAATTGCAGAGCAATGCCCTAGAATCTTGCAAGATCTGTCCTTTAGGCAGAGTGGCCAAGTATGGTGTCTATAGTTGTCACAAGACAGCTCAGCTACAAATCTAAAGATAGTAAGTTTGCTCAGAATAATGCAGACTTTATACCGCCACATGTAAAATAAGTCCTACTAGTATATATATTTGTATACAGTTTATAGTCTGTGAGTGTATCTATATAACACAGGATTGTGGGTTTATCTATTATACACATAATTATGTATATAATTACTTACAGATAAAAATCTCAAAATTTCACTCACACATCTTCATATTTATGTGTATGTTAGAATGGAGTGTTCTCTGTTAGGTAAAACCACTTTCACACATAAAGTCATCATGTATTTTGGTTTTACAAATGTAATTAAATTAGAGTATATATTTCCAAGTCACAGGTCTCAGAGACAAGGGAACTAGGTCTTATCCTCACCTCTGACACAAATGTAGTATGAGACTTTGAGTAAATCATTTCTCTCTGTATTTCAATTTCCCCATGTTTAACAAATGTAAGTTATGACACTCAACACCTTATAAAAACTTTGGATGAAAATGTATTAAGAAGCACTCTTGTATTATGGTTTACATGTACAGGAAAGCTTTTTTTCCTGAAGCTTTCATGGGCATGATACTCCTCTTACTTTCACAAATTATACAGCAGTATTTCATTCACATCAGCAAATGTATTGCTGATCTATACCCATGTAAGTGACATTATAATTCATTCTTAGAAGCAGGAGTTTAGTATCCTTGCATGACATAATGTCTGCTATGGACTGACGTGTAGGTTTTTAAGATTTGGTTTTTAGAACAGACTGCTATGTTCTCTAGGTAAACAGAAATACCTGTGTCACTTCACAATATACTTACAAATTGTATTAGTCAATTAAGAGAGGCTGAGACTATGTTACTTCTCAGGTCACAACAATTATTCATTTTATGGACACGTTTTCTTTGATATGGTAATTACTCACCTCTATAAGCCTCTGCAATTCCCTTTTGAGTCACATGCAAACCTTTGACCAAAGCACCTTTTATTGGGCAAAGCATGTTGGCTCAGCTGTGGCTACTATGTGATCACTGAGTATCAGCATCTGTTTTATTTCAGCCAAATACTAAGCTAATGCCAAATACTAAGCTAATGAGCTTCTTTCATTAGCAAGTGAGCTGAAGTCCAATATGTTAACGGCATCTCTCAATCAGATGAAGTCCTGCCACAACACATTACACTGACACCAGTGAAGGTCCCGCAAGGGATGCTGGCGCTTTAGAAGGCAGTATCTCAGTGAACACTGAACCTCCCTGTCACTGTTTTTCAAGATCACAGTAATGTAATGGAATTCTTCACTTGTCCAGTGCAATGTATGAGCTTAGCTGTTTCAAAGTCCCACTCAGATGTGTCACTGGAAAATTGTAAGAGCAACCCGTTTCCTCTTCTCTTTTCCTCTTTTCAGCTCTACCTGAACCACTTCCAAAACAGGCTTCACATCCAGCAAGATCCTGGACGTGGAGGATTTCACCTGCCTAGAAACATTTAAGTCAGCTTAAAAAAATGAAGATCTGTACAACTAACAGAGCTGCTCAAGGACAATGCAGCATTCTCAACATAAAGTCCAGTTTGAGTTTGCTGCTTCAGCCAAGTTCACAGCTTCATATGGAAGCCAACTTGAGTATAGAGCCTGCTTTTCTCCAGGGCCAAAACTCCAGTTTGGCATTCAGGACTGCAATAAATGTTGATCAAAAACAACACTGCACTGCCCAGAAGAGCTGTTGTAATTGAGACATCTTGTTGTTCCAGCCCTTTCGGTGTTTTTACATTTCACTAGAGCAAAGGTTGCAGTTCTTCATTTGGTACACTGCTAATGCCCTTTTTTGCTGTTTTCTTTTTTTATAGACCTTCTAAGCCCCACCCAAGTGAAATCAGAGAAATTAAGTAAAATAATCTCTCTAGTTCCTCACTTAATTCCTCCTTCAAATGTTTATAACAAAGAACCATGCAAAGGCATAAGCTAGAGACAGGGATACATTCACCTTATTGATTGCAAAACTACCTTTGTGATAATTACTGTAATTCAATCAGAATCAATGAATAAATATTACTGGAAAAATGTGAAAGCCATATACTTCAGTTTAATATTTATAGAATGCCCTCCTTTCCTGCATGCATTGACAAAGCAGCTTAGCATATCAAAAGTCCCACAATGCTTTTTTAGGGACATTCCTGATTACTCCTTTGTTCACATCCATCTTCAAAATTTACTATCTGCCTCATATAAGTGGTCCTTTATAAAAATAGACTGGAGACCACCAGAATATAAGCAAGATCTGAAAAAGTTTACTTACCACTGTTTACTTGTAGCTCTACAGCTGCCCTCAAAAATGCTTCTTTAGACCCTACTACACATGCAAATTAAAGCTGGATAGAAAAAGCAGCTAGAAATGTATTACACATGTTCCAGCTCTGGACGGACCTTTATATGGTGTGATAGCTAATTCGCGCTTGTAGTCAGCCTAAATTAATTGTACAATTAGCTGGTAAATTGTTTGGTACATGTAACGTGTAGAGGGGGCCAGTTTTTCTCATTCTGCCTTCCTTTCCTTCCTCACATTGCAGTTTGTACTGTTAAAATTTCCCTATCAAGTGCAAATACTCACAGTTTTCTTGAATGACTGGATCACCATATAATTTTGCTGTTACTGCTGTTGCTGGGGCTATGGTGATTAAGTTCCTCAAAGGCCTTTGATTCTTATCTTTTAACTCTTTTCTCCCTGAGAACCAAGAATCACAATTTCTGGTACTGCTAATATAACCACAACCTGTATAAACCACTGGCCTGTTGCTACAGGCATTCCACAAGGCTTGAGCAGCAGCACAAACACATGGAAAGCCAGTGCTCCTCTTTTTTTATATATTTTTTCCTCTGTAAATTCCTATATTCAAAAGGCTCCCAAATTTTAGTTTGCCATGTGTGCACATTGTTTGTTCTCTTGCGGTATTGGCACTTTCCACATGTCCTAGACAAGGTCAGAGGCTCATTACAGGAATTGACTTTAAACACATAATCAATTTTGTCTATATCAACTATATTTCCCTTCTACTTTCATTGGATCCCTCCCCCTCTCAAGGAAAAAAAAAACATTGAGGCTATTCCTAGTCTCTAATGTTACTCATTTTACCCTCCTCTGTGCATATATCAAAAATGAAAAATAGTATGAAATAAATCTCTATCAGACGTATGGCAACTGCTAAAAATAAGCTGCTGTGACATCAAAAGAGAAGGTGTTATTTTTCCACGGAGACTAACTAGAGTGTATGTGCCCAGCTATTCAGACATACAAATCTTCCTCTGATTTACAAGCGAGTGATTAATTCACAAGTATGGATAAAATGCGAGGTAGATGTGAGCAGATGCGGCTACACCCTACAACCCTGGATAAGATGCAAGCTTTTGGATGGATAATGAATGAACTGATATATTTTTATTTTCTTTAAAGAAGGAACAGGCATTGAAGATAGTACACACTTATAACTTGTGAAGACATCAAGCTTCAATATATGGTTTAAAAAACAAACAAAATATCAAGTTTACAAAAAACAGGTTGTCACCTCTCTTGTTAACAAATCAGGTACAGTTTGGAAATCTGCCTGAACCAATGAGCAGCTCTTCCTTGAGGGTAAAAAACTATTACATACTTGGGTGATTACTGACCTACATACAAATATAAACATTAGGCAAATGTTTAAATAACTCTCTGGTCAAACTGTTTATCATTCTTGTAACATTCATTACCCTTATTTTCTATTTTACAAGTTCTGCCAAAAGTCTTCAAGAAACACTGTGAGCCTAAAACAAACAAACAAAAGAAAACCCAACAAAAACTATACCTTTTGTGAATTAAGAAGTCCTTTGGAAGTTTTTCAGTCCATTTCGAATGTAGCAGTGAAAGCGGTGAAATGCATAGCTAGCTGGGATAAAGAGTTCCAGTTCTGCAAATCTCAATCTTTAAAAGAAACAAGAAAACCATCGGAGAGATGAAAACACTTTATCTGGGACAGCATTTGCAACTCTGTTTGATTAACTCCACAACTTTCACAAACTGAAAAACAGTTCCGTTTAGCATCATCCCAGCAGCTGGTTTCTATGTGACGTCAGTACCCGGAGGATGGCTTTAAAGCCATCTCTTCCAACCCCCAGCTCTGTAACTTTATCTCTGCTCATATTTTGTGTAAACAACTTCAAGTCCAGGACATATTTAGGTTTTATGGCACAGCCCAGTATTTAAAGCTTGCCAAGGCAGACAGTGTTAGTATAAAGCTATGACAATGGACATTTTTAGATTTCTTTTATTAGTTGAAGCTAACTCTCTGTTTTAAAGAAGGATTCTTTTATCCGTTCTACACCCAGTTTGCAGGCTGCGTTTGACGTTCTTTTGAAGCTGTACAGCTTGATCCCCACACTGAAAAGGAAAGGGCTTTGTTTACAGAGGCAACCTTTGATGGTGGCTCACAGCTTGTCTAAAACTCCCACCCTCCCCTGCACTAAACTCATTTCTGTATTCAAATATATATCGGTGGTAGTGAAGTAAAGCATCACTAGCCATTGTGTAATCTTATTTGATGTGTATTCTGGGAATGATGACAAATGCCTTGTTCAGGATATATACAAACACTTCTGCTATTTCATAAGGATATGGGATTCTGATTCTTTGGTCTATTAAATCCACTTAACATCTCTCAGCAGAGCAAAGTGGATTTAAATTGACCAGGTATATAGCCCACAGAATTTCTCCCTGCCCATGGGGTGTTCTGGCAAAGATGTGGACATCTGTTCCAGCCATGCCTGTTAACCCCGATATAAGCAGGCATATCAAGGACTGGGAACAGACTGATGGACTTGATTTCTGTCACAGATGCAAAGTCAGTGAAGGACTGTATGACAGCATAACCAATTCGAGCTGCCTGCTGCAGCTTTGATGCACACTAGGACCGGGGCAGCAGAGATCAGGGCACTGCATCCAGCTCCCTGCACCTCCCTTCTCGACAGGGCCTCAGTCAGGATAGAAAGTACGGCCCGTAGTGTCAAATATTTTTCTTTGCATATCCAGGTGGATTTTATTGTTAACACTTTGTGACAGGTTACAAATTCCATGTACATTCAGTACAGACAGGCCTAAACTTCTTACAGTGCAGATCTAAGCTCTCTCTGAGGGTCCTGTTTGCCTCACAGACTCCCCCTGGTGCACACAGTGGATACGTGCACATCAGCAACAGTGGCATGGGTATGGGGCCATGCCCCTTCTTGTCCCCACTTGCAATTGTAGATGGAGGTTATTTGTGTGCTCAGGTGTATTTATGAATTATAACTGCAACTGGTTGCTGTCAGAGGATTCAAGTTACGGGGAAAGACTCCTTCTGCGCATCTGTCAGAGAGGGGAGAGCAGGCATCAGCAGTGTGACCCAGGCTCTGGAAGGACACAGTTACTTTCCATTCAAGCTGACCGAAAGACCAATGGCTAAATTCTACCCTGAAATGCATGAGTACAAATGCCTGGAGTAGGACCCACGTATGGATAGACATTGATCAACTGATAACAGAAGTTTCTAGTAGGATTGAGAATGTAATGTGTGCCTCCAGGGGCTGCTTTGTTTACATGGCTTTGCTCCTCTGCCCCTTCCCATCTTCTGTGAGGAACAATAAATGTGCCCATGCTAGAGTTCATGTACAGCAGAAGGGTTTTAGCTCAGGGTGCATTTATAGTAAACATTTAAGTATATTGCAGGGAAAACACATTTTTTTCCTTAAATGGTCTGAGTGTAAGTCCTATTGAATACATTACTTGGGTACTTTTTCTCCTCCAGTGTGAGATATCCAATGGGACTTGGGTTGTTTATAAACATTTCAAAAGCCACTTAGAAAAAGAATAAAGATGCCTGATTACATGACAGAATATTCCCAAAGAAAATCATTGGCCCATTCATTCAAAAAGCCTTCTTTTGTAAAACCTCAGAACTGCTCTCTGCCCTACGTTATACCCAGACAGCCCAGCTGACATCAAGGGCCATTTTTACATGCCACAAAATTGGCCTTTAAAATGACTTAATGCCCTGTTGTAGCTGTTTGCACATGTCGGTGGCATAATGCGTTTTAATGGTGAGCTGTTTGCACATGTTGGCAGTGTAATGCGCATTAAATGACTTTGGGACACAGCAAAATAAAATATCTCTGAGGTGGTTTAGTTTGCTGAAGAAGGAAGCACTGGGCTCCATGCATCTCAGGGGCTGTGCAGGCAGCCCATGCAGGCAGCCTAGCAGCAGTCTATCCAGGCAGGTTCCACTGAAGGAAAAAAAAACAAAAAACTGGCGAGCCTGATTTTTTTTTTCTCCCTGGAGCCTGCCTGCCTGCTTGAGCTGCGCAAGGACCCAGTGCTTCCCTCTGCACCTGTGGTGCCCTCTGGGTCATAGATTTCATAGTTTTCATAGACATTAGGGCTGGAAGGGACCTCGGAAGATCAAGTCCAGCCCCCTGCCCAAAGGGCAGGAAGTCAGCTGGGGTCATAGGATCCCAGCAAGATAAGCATCCAAATTTCTCTTGAAGGTGTTCAATGTAGGTGCTTGAACCGCCTC
>NW_005842402.1:1177786-1202953 GCF_000455745.1 Alligator sinensis | reverse complement strand
ACTCCAGCTGCGGCCTCACTAAGGCCGAGTACAAGGGGAGAATGACGTCCCAGGATTTGCTTGAGAAGCATCTATGGATGCAAACCAGCGTTTTGGTTGCTTTACTAGCCGCAGCATCACATTGAAGGCTCATGTTCATCTTGTGGTCAATGATGACCTCCAAGTCTCTTTCTTCTGTAGTGCTAGCCAGCGTAGCACTGCCGAGTCTATAAGGATGCTGCAGGATTTTCCTCCCAAGGTGGAGAACCTTGCATTTTTCAGTGTTAAACACCATCAGGTTCTCGTCCACCCATTTCCTGAGCCTGTCCAGGTCAACCTGGATCACCCTCCTGTCTTCAGGTGTGGATGCTTTGCGCCAAAGTTTGGTGTCATCGGCGAACTTGGCCAGTCCGTTTCTGACTCCAGTGTCCACATCATTAATGAAGATGTTAAACAATATGGGTCTAAAGACAGAGCCTTTGGGGACCCCACTGGTCACAGGGCACCATGACAATTGACTTCCGTCAATTATCACCCTCTGGGTCCAACCATGGAGCAATTTCCCAGCCAGCAGATTGTGGTGGGCCCAAGGCCACAATTGGCCAGTTTCGCCAAGAGGTGATCATAGGATACCAAATCGAAGGCTTTTTTGAAGTCAAGATATATGACATCAGTCTCTTCTCCCTTGTCCAGGTGATAGGTCACCTGGTCATAAAAGGAAATGAGATTGGTCAAGCAAGATCTACCCGCTACAAACCCGTGCTGACTATCCCTCAGGATGTTGGCATCGGTCAGTCCATTAAGGATGGCCTCTTTAATAAACTTTTCTAAGATCTTCCCCAGGATAGAGGTCAGGCTGATGGGCCTGTAGTTTGCGAGATCCACTTTCCTCCCTTTCTTGAAGATAGGCACCACATTGGTCTTCTTCCAGTCTTCGGGCACTTCACCAGAGTGCCAGGGTCCGCTTGGGCCAGGTGCTTGTGGGCAGGTGCTGCCTGCACTGCTGCCATGGAAGGAAGCACCAGCCCCCGCCTCTGGCCCCCCCCCGAGAGGCAGGTAAGGGTCAGGCCCGACCCTTGTGTACACATCACGGGAGTTTGCTTTGCCCTAAATTGAAGCGGTGTTTTTAAAGACCCACTGCTTCAATTTAGGGAGAATTAAACTGAAATATACTACCGTGGCGTGTACAAATGCCCTGTGTCCTGGTAACTTAGAGAAGACCTGTACCTCGAATTGGTTTGAGGTAAAAAACTGCTCTTACAACACTATTGCCTCAATGAATTCAACAAGGTTGCATTATGATGAATGAGGGAAGAATATGACCTTACTACTTTTTACTCTGGTGCTTTCTTTAAACATTAACTTTAATGTTAATGTATTTATTCAATGCTATTACACTTTGTTTTGAATGTGGAATAAAACATTAAACACTGACCAGGACAAAGCCTAAATTAATGTTGTCACTCAGGCAATCTTCACATTCATTTCAGTACCAGCAAGGCTGGAATGAAAACTGAGTAAAGGCTTCAGGATCAGGCCTATGAGGAAAGTTATGCTACTTGGTAGGAGACCAGATCCAAAGCCCACCAAAATCAGTGGGTATCTTTTGGACACCTTCAACAGGCATTGCTCCAGGTGTTCCTGGCACTGTAGAGAGAACTGTATAAGGTATTTTACTTGCTGTAGAGCCTGTCCAGGAGTTCAAAGATTGGAAAGACTATTTATTGGGTTGAGAAGGAGCTGGTTTCTAGGCCACCCTTGCCCTCAGCATGTGCAACTGCCACTGAAGTCAAATTGGCATATTTGTCTGAGTAATGGCATAATTTGACCTGTACCTTTTATTTTTAGAGGGCAGTTTTGCTTAGAATGTGACTATTTTAAACTGACAGTTTCCTACTCAACAGAAATTATCCCTGTGTGGTTTCAAGGTCAAACTAGCTGGCAGATAATGCCTGACCTTTATGTGGGTGAGCTTTGTCAGGAGAATACAAAAAGCTTTTCCTGTTCCTTAAACTTTGTGTGTCTAAGCTGCCTTGCTACCTGCTCTGAGTGATTTTCTTTGGTAAACTGTTGACCTGCCGGTGCATGGAGTGGGCATTTAGCTTTTAGACTGATATATCACCTTCCCCATAAAAGGCTCAGGGCAGCTTACATTAAAAAAATACTCTTAAGATAAATTTGCGTTATATAATGTAAAAAAAATCAGAGATGATCAACCAAGTTCTGGCCTGTGCCACTATGTAATCTGGCCCACAGGACTACCCATAGCTCTAGAAATTTGGCAGCAGGAGGGTGGTGACACCACTACCATGCTGCCAAATTTCCACACTCATGGGGAGCCCTGAGCCCTGCATTCTGGATTGAGTGCCCAATCCCTGTGCACACAGATGGCCTGGGTGACACTGGGCTCCAGGGCCCAATCCTGGTGGAGAGGGGCCAAGAGGGAGGAGTACCAGGCTCCTGGATCCCAATCCTGGCACGTAGGGGTGGAAGGGGGCAGCATCAAGCTCCCAGGGTCCAATGCCAGTGTATGGGGCAAGAAGGGGGTAGTACTGGGCCCCAGGGCCTGATCCAGCTTGTGGACTGGCCCCGTACCACTCATCTGGCCTGTAGGGCAAGAAGGTTGCACACCACTGGTAAAAACAGATAAAACTTCAAAATAGAGCTGTGTGTAATAAACAAAGTCCCCAAACAGTGTCCAAAAACATAACTCCTCCTGCTCAAAGCCTGCCCATATGAAAAGTCTGACAATGCCTCCTGAAGATGCCCAGGCTCAGGTTCTGACAGGCTGCAAAGGAGCGGGGGTCCAGAGCTGAGGTGCTACCATCAACAATAATCGTCTATGTGTTTTCACCAGATGAATTTGGTGTGCAGATGGCATGAGTGGGCAGGACTTGTTTTTCAACAACGTGTTTAGGCTTGCTCAGGAGGTGTGCTGGACATACCCATGGGTGGATCTAGGATTTAGTAAAGTAGTGTTGTGGCAATCCACCCCACAGACCATCGTTAAATGGGGATGAAGTCTGGCTGGAGCCCCCAGTAGACAGCAGGGTGCCAGGCATGGAGCAGGCTCACAAAGCGGAAGGGGAGGGGTATCTGCCCCCATACCAACATTGCTGCCACTATCCCTGGCTGACCTGAGAGTAGCATAGAGGAGTTCTAAAGCTGCTCCTGTTCTGCTCTAGGTGGGAGCTGTGGGGAGCAGCTGCATGGAGTGCCAGGCTTGACCAAGGACAGTGGTAGCAGTGCACAGTTTCCGCCTTCCAGTGCCTGCTCCTGGTCAGAATATAAACCTTAAGGATCTGGAGCAAGGATTCTTACACTTACAATACAATCCTAAAACTGTAGTCACGGAAATCAATAGAGGCAGACTCAACCCTTACTCCAGCCTGGTACAATACCAGCCCTATGACAAGAATAACAGAATTCCCCTGGTTGTCACCTACAGCCCCCAGCTTGAACACCATGGACACATCATTGATGACTTCCAACACCTCCTGGAAAATGACGATCATCTTGAGGTAGCCATGGGGGGAAAAACCTGTCCTGGCTTACAGGCAGCTCCCCAGCCTCAAACAGCATGTCTCCAGCCACAGACTATCTAACTCCTATTCTCACCAAGGCACCAGGCCTTGCAGTGGACCCAGATGTCAGTTGTGCCCCCTTATTAGCACAGACTACATCATCATTGGAACAAATAACACAGAATATAACATTCAAGGTTCATTCACCTGCTCCTCTACCAGCATGATATACACCATCACCTATACACAGTGCCTCCTTGCTGTCTATATTGGACAGATGGGGTAATCCCTACATGACAGATGCATGGACATTAAGCAGACATCAAGTCCACAAATGTACAAAAACTGTGTTAAAACACTTCAACTCCCCTGGACATTCTCCCGCTGACTTCAGATAAGCTGTTATTAAACAATGGAATTTTAAAAATAGACTTAAATAGTAAATTGCAGAACAAGAAATCATCTACAGACAGGATTGTGTTAAATATGGTCATAATAGGGACTGGAGATTCTTATTGTATTACCTGGATTCGTTTTTATGTCCCTATAGTTTTCATGGTTTATTGTTCTCTCCAACCTCCTCTGACTCTCAGCATTGCCCTCTCTCCCTCTTTCTCCCTCCTTCCCTGTTTTTTGTATTTATATGGCTAATTCCACTTGATAGCCTGCTCTGTGCATGTTTTTTCCAAACAACTAATGAAGTAAACTGTGACTCACAAAAGCGTATGCACCTCTGATTCAGTTAGTATGAGGTGCACTCTAGCTTTCTTCCTGACTTCATACTAACAAGGCTAATACCTCTCTCTGGTGATTAGAGGAAATGATGTGCTAAATTTAAAGGCTCTGCTTATTTGTGTAAACAACTCCTGAAGTTCATGTACAGTTCAGCTTGTTTTATAACACATGTTCAGACAGTCATGCTTTTGGCAATTTTATATTTTCCAACTGCTGGGTGTATTTCTGCATCATGGCTTCTGCTTTCTCCTAGTTCTGATTCTGAAGCATTGGTGACATGTGTCAGCAGACACTTATCTTGTTATAGCTGTAACCTAGAGCTGGGGGCACAGATATTTTCAGATGAAAGATATATCCCTGTTCCTGAAGATGCTTCTTCAAGGCAACGCTTCTTTTTCATACACCTAAGTAACTTAGTAGCAAGAATTTAGGAAACATTACGGTTGTTTATAATTCAAAGGTCTTAAAAGATATGACTCCTAAACAAAAACAGACTTCATCAAGATTCTCTGGGGACATGTCTACATGTACATTTACTTCAGCTTAAATTTACTTCACAGTAAAATACTGCGCAGTAAGCAGGAATAGACCGGCATCTACAAGAGCAGGCATTGAAGCGCATTAACACTGCATGTGGACTGACTTGGGACTGAAGTTAGTCCCAAGTCAGTCCACACACACAATGTAACTGCGCAGTAAGGCATCTACACATGCGTTATGGCGCAGTAACTAATCGGGCATAATTTTGACACTTGCATAATGCAGGTATCAAATTTACGCTCAAGTAGGCATAAGTCACCATATTTACTGTGTAGTATGGGCATGCATATGTAGTCACAAGCCAGTACTGTGCAGTAATTTTGGTTACTGCACAGCAAACGCACACGTGTAGATATGCCCTGGTTGTATTAAAAGAAACATATATCCAGAATCTGCTCTGGTGGAAATTTGTGTAAGGTTAGAAAATGGCCTAAAAATGTTGCAATGAAGAATCACAGAATCATAGAAAATGAACGCTGGAAGGGACCTCAGGAGGTCATCTAATCCAACCCCTTACTCATACAGGACCATCCCCAACTAGATCATCCCAACAGAGACTTTGTCTACCCAGCTGTTAAAAACCTCTAAAGATGGAGACTCCACAACCTCTCCAGATAACCTGTTCTAGTACTTTACTACCCTACTAGTGAGAAATGCTTCCATCGCTAATGTCTATGAAATCTAAGACTTTCCTAATATCTAACCTAAACTTCTAGCTTCTTGGTCTCCCTCCAGTCTAGAATTAGACTTGGGCATGACATGGAGACTGCACTTCTTTGGTTGGACATTAGCTTTGATAGTGAAGTAAGTAATGGGGGGGGAGGGGAGCTATAAACTTATCTGCTGACACATGGAGTATACAAGATCAGTGTACCATTCATTCTTCCTGGGGGGAGCGGGGGCAGAAACATGCAACGGACATCTGCTTGTTCTTCTTAAAGACTTCTATGTGCAAAGTCCTTCAGAGTTCCACCTCATCATCCCCTTTGTTACACACACACACACACACACACGCGCGCGCGCGCGCGCGTGCACGCACACACACACGGCCTCTGGAAAGATCGTTAGATGATTTGGATTACCATATGTTATGTTGATGATATTCAGTTCTATAGGCCAGGTCCTTAGCTGGCATAAAGCAGTACTTTACAGAATCTGAACATACATTTGTTTCCTAGTCCCTAATTGAGTTAGAGCATTAAATGATCTAATCTCAGTTCAAAACAAAATTGGCACAATACTGGCAAGCCAGGGAAAGCATCAAGAGAAATTGATGGAGCCATAAATTCTCTGGATATGGAGAGCATTCCCATCCCTTGATTCAGTGGTTTGCAATTTCAAGGTATCATTAGATCCCTCACTATTCCTGAATTCTAAAGGAGCAAATCATTTCCAAATCACTTCTGAAGCACATTCAATGGAACTGTGTGAACTTAACTTTGGTAGTAAGGACACTAATACATTGGGGGTTTTTTGTAAGCATAATAATAGTATAGAAACCCTGGCACATTGTTTACTAGGATATATAGTATTTTGGAGTACTGTGATATAAAACTTAACAGGAACATGAAATATACACCAATCAAGAAAATTCATAGTTAAGGTAATGATTTCCTAAACCAGATTTTGCTTTCACACCAATGACATCTAAGAAGAGTTTAGAATCAGGCCCTCTATACCTGTCTGACATCCTTGTTAAATAAGAGATGTAGGTAGCCATACGTTACAATAGTCCAGTTGCTCAGAATTTCAGAGACCGATTCAAATTTAAATTGGAATTTGTTTATGGGATTAAGTCAGTAATACTTAAAACAGACAGATGATTTCCCCTAATGCAAAATATGAAATTTAAAACAAAAAGAAAGCCCTTTGTGCTAAATTCCTTTTGCACAAGGTTCAGCCTGGATAGGTTTTTGTAACTGCAAACATGAGAAAAAATGTTTCTCAGAAAGTTAACAGAGAAAAAGCAAGGGGACCCTTTAGAATGATATTCCTAGGCCAAAATAAAAAATAAAATATTCCAAGTCCTAAGTGACTGTCCGTTTGAAAATGATGTTTTCCTCAACTGGGGGTAGAGAAGAAGAGCATCTCCAGAACCAGCAACCCTTGATAAAATATTTTCTTGGGCCAAAGAACCTGAGTTGTCCATGCAACTATATCCTTCCCTGGTGCACATTCCAGAGAATCTACAGACCTCTCAATAACTTAGGATGGGAACACACATAACAACTTGAACTATTGCAAGAATGTCACTGACTGGGGACCAGTTTACAACTGTCATAGTTCAGAGATGGCCATATGTACACTACCAGGGGTTTCAAGTAAAATGGTCACCTTGCAGACATTGCAGTACTGTCAAACTGCCCCAGGGGGTGGAAGTGAGTACCCACCCCAGCATGCCTCACAGTGGCCAGCGCCTGGGGTTTCCCCAGGATTTCCTTTGTACAGAAGGAAGACCCCAATTGGCTGGACTGGGTAGGGCCTTCTGGACCCTTACTTCTACATTTCAAGGGTGATTGGGTATTCCAGGAGCTACCCAAGATCTCTGTCTCATGCTGCACCTTTAAAATGACTTTCCCTAGGAAGACACTTAATTTTGATTCACCTCCACAGACACACAGTGAGGGAAGGTGAGTGGGTGCATCTTTAATGGTAACAGCAATCAATTGCTAGTGAGAAAAAGTGAGCCACTGCACAATGAGCATTTAATACCACAGAATGACTGTCCATTCCATGTTTAGTCAATATGAACTGGCCCATTAACTGTTATTGTTGCCCAGAATCAAGGGCAACTATTTCTAGATCAACCAGTTGCCTTGCAGGGAATTAGGCTTTAGGGGGGCAAAGGAGGGTTCTGAAGAGCATTGCAGTGTGGGATACTCAGAGTACTGACCAGACACCGGTCATGGGAAGTTTGGCATCTGCACATAATACTGAACTGGTTCACATAGAAGTGGCTCAAAATAATACCAAATTATCCAGGTATATTTTTATATGTTCTAGGAGGTTTAAATGACTCTAAATTGGCTTGTAGGTCTGGAAACTTGTGGTTTGAATTGTATTTAAATAATCTAAGTGTGTCCACAACCTTAAAAAGCAATGGCAAAAAGTATCTCCATAATTAAGAGTACATTTCTAGATTAGATTAGGTTAGGAGTTTTGATTGAAATGGGCTTTGTTATACTTTGTTATTGTTGTACATGTGTATGATAAGGGCTCTTGCAGGAAAGTTCTTTCATACTTTGGTATGTCCTCCTCTTGTGACTCAGTTCCACTGGCCACCAGTTCCTGATTTTATCCTTAATCCTAGAACTGGGAAAGTATGTCATATTGAAAAGTCAAGCCACAGTGAAGTGAGCCAGCAGCAAGTTTGCAGAAAAGGTAAGCAGCAAAGGGCAAGGGTCAATGACCAAGAGAAAAGGCACAACAGGATAAGGCTGATGGGCGTTCACTAGAGAATCACTGGCATAGGGCAGAGGAACCTTCCACAGACCCACTACTGATTTAGCCAAGTTTTTAAAAAAATTGTATTATTTTGCATCATCCTAATTTTAACTCACCCCATGGCTCCACAATACCACCACAGTAACAGGGTACAAATATCACATAAAAAGGCTGTTCCTGAAAAAAGCTGGGCACCCACTACCTTGAGTAGTTTTAATGGGTGCCAAAAGTGTTTCTCTCTTCTCAGGTCCATACAAGTGTGATAGACTAAATGCAAAATTCCTACTCAGTGGCTGTATCTACATGAGAGACTGACTGCGCAGTAGCCTGCTACTACTGTGCAGTAGTGTCATGTGGCAACAACCGTGACACAACGCTACTGCACAGTAGCATTAGGCTACTGCGCAGTAGTGTCACAAAAAGGTGTTCATTGGTGCTACAGAGCAGTAACTGGGGTTACTGAGCAGTCATTTTGTATTTGTATAAACAAGTACAAAACAACTGCGCAGTAACGACCGTGCAGTCAGCATCTCATGTAGACATGGACAGTGGTTCTCAATTTTTTTAGACTCAAGGCATCCCTCGATAGATTCAAGGTCCCCTTTGCAAAATGCCAGTTCTTAGTTTTCACTCTTTTTTCAACTACAGAAAAATAATAGAGCAATTCTTCGGTTGCAAAAAACTCAAGAGAGACCACAACAGGTCAGAATGTTTTAATATTATAGATTCCTATTCGAAAACTCTGGGTTTATCTTGTGAATCATGTCTGCACACCTGACAGCACTAACACTGTGTGGCACCATGTAGCACCCTTGAAAGGGTCTCAAGGCACTCTGGGGTGCCACAGAACCTTGGCGGAGAATCACTGTTCCTACTAGTGCTAGCAGTATTTGCGTATCAAACACGTATTACAGAGTGCTGTGAAACTCCACTGTCCTATAGTTGCAAAACTATACAACCTGCACAAAAGCAGTGTAGTACAATCACAGAATACATATTAAGGTTAGCTTAGATGCTCATTTGTGTTTATGAACCAAATTTTTTAGGGGAAAATGTAAAGTGACCCTAGCAATTCGGTTTTGCTTCTATTTCCATAAGATCTAATAAAGATTAGATATATTGGTTTAATTTCTCAATAACATTTTTATTCCAAAATATAAAACCAGAAAAAAAATCTACTTTCTACTAGCTTACCTGGAATATCTTGGTGAGAAGAATTCTTATTCAGTTGGGTGGCTTTTTTTGGTTTGGTTTTGCTTTTTTGGTTTGGTTTGGTTTGGTTTGGTTTGGTTTGGTTTGGTTTTTCTGCAAACAAGTAGTCTTCAGTGTTTTTACAGCAGTGGCTATTACAGAAACTATATCTCTGATCTTGGAGGGTGAACAAAATAAACAAACTGAAAATAATACTACAATGAACAGTAAATGATGAAAGGTTTACAGTACAAAAAATAGTGTAAAGAGGAAGACAAGTTTAAATATTGTTGTGTAAGAAAGAGATGAAAATAATACAAGGATGAGAATAAGTAAAATGATAGGCTGGAACATCTGGGAAAGTAAATACAGAGAGAAAGAGAACAGTTAATTTATGAAACAGCAAGTCTAATGTTTTAACAGTAAGCACTGAATCTGATCCTAAACCTGTGAATGCACTTTGCATCAATGTCCCATTTGCCTTCTACATGCAACCCATTTGCAAGGGCAAGTTCCAAAATGGCTAAATTTAAACAGCCACATTTGTTATTTTAGAGAAAATTCTCAGTAATTTTATACTGCATGAGGCTAGTCCTTCAAAAGCTCTATGCAGCAGTCATCCTTTAAGGTTATAGGAACTCTATGAGCACAGACCATTTGCTAGATCAGGCCATAAACATGCTATGCTTTTTTCTTTTGATCTCATGCAGGGCACTTAGAGCTTTAAACTCACTGGGCGCAACATTTGTATGATAAGATGCATGCATGCTAAGATAAAAGTAGTTAGATTTTATTCATCAGGTCATAAGATGATAATCATGAGGATCACCAAGGAATTTCCTCCCCAGATTCTGTATGGAACAATACTGTGGGCACATCTACACGAGATGCTTTACTCATGATTAGAGCAAATTACTGTGCAGTAAGCATCACCATCTACACATTCAGACTCTTACAGCACAGTAATTTGCTCTGATCATGAGTAAATTTACTACCTGTAAATACAAGTAGCAAATTTACTTGCGATTAGTTCATGCGCAGTACGGCATATATGGATGGCTGATTGGGAGCAAACATGCTTCTGGTCAGCCAGGCAATAGGGGGTGGGAGATTTCTCCCTGCCTCCAGGAGCTGCCTACTACCAGGGCAGGCTCCGCCACTGGAGCCAGGGTGGGGACAAGGTCCTCCTGCCCTAGAAGCAGGGAGTTCCCAGCCCCCACTCTGCAACTGCAATCACGGAGTGGGGGCTGGGAACAATCTCCCAGCCTGGCTGGGACCTGCTCCTGACCAGAACAGTTCCTGGCCAGCCCCAGGTTGCATGGAAAAGTCTGGATGTGCAGCCTGGAGCTAGCCAGGGACCGCCCATGCAGCCCAGAGCTGGCTGAGAACTATATTGGTCAGGGACAGGTCCCAGCCCTGTGTCCTGACTGGGTGATTGAGGTGTGGGGCTTGGGAAGAGCTGTGGGTGTAGATCCCAGCCCCCTGCCCTGATCTGCCAGTAAGGCAGCTAGCAGTGGACCCCGCTACAGCTCTTTCCAAGCCTCCTGACCCCAATCAGGGGCCAGGAGCTCCCTGCTGCTGGGGCAGAAGGACATTGTCCCCACCTGGCACCTGGCACCCTGACAGCAGGCAGCTCCCAAGTACAGGGAGCAATCTCCCAACCCCCACCAGGAGATAGCAGTCTCCTGGCCCCATGTTCCCTGCCAGCCCCTGGGCTAGTACCCAAGGGGAGCCTAGAGCTCCCCCTGGCTGCTTCAGGGGCTGGTACAGGGCCAGAGAGGGCAGGACCAAACTGCTGCCAGGAGCAACAAATCTGCTTTCTCACCCCACATGTGTAGATGCCCACCTGGGGTGGGTTTACTCTAGAGTCAATTACTGCAATGCAAACCCACCACAGGCAGGTGTCTACACATGTGAGGATGTGGGATAAGATTTGCTATAAACTCACCCAACAGCTCTTGCATGTGTAGATGCACCCTGTATGTAATATGCAGGATTTTGGTTGCACTGGTTTTGTTCTTCTATTGTTGAGTAGGAATTGGCCATTAATAGATGCAAATTACACTTGATGAACTAATGGGCTAAGCTATTATCAAAACATCTCTGTTCATCTCCTACAATACCCTTCTGTGCATCTGGAAAGTAATTTTTCATGTTAATTAATCCCTGTTGTTTGATATACACTCTTATAATTGTGGCAATAAACTTTTCTCCCCTGGTAATGTCTCCATTTGCTTCTTTTCTTGACGGTTTCTTCCTGTTTTTCAGTAGGAGCTGATACTAAAATGGATGTTTTTCTTATCATCAGCAGGCAAGGTTCTCTGGGCAGATGTGATATCTTTCATTAGACAAATGGCACTATTATTAAATACTGTCCTCTAACACAAAAGAATATTTGCTCCATGTCCTTACTAGTGATGATGGTGCAACTCTGGCAAGTGCTTGTACAAGCCAAAAAAAATTGCCAAAGGAGACAAATTTGCTGTTTCTGGGTGCATCTTTACTGCACAGTTGACTAATTAACTGCTTAGTAAACATCTTGGCACCTACATATATACCCTTATTAGGCTGGAGTAAACTAATTTACTAAAAAGCTCCACCACAGGGCGCATGTAGATGCTGCCCTGGGTAGCTGGGACATGAGTGTGCTTCAGTGCGGAGGTTGCCTGCTAGCTAGCAGGCTAGCTGGTGGGAGCTGTCTGCTGGCTACATTAAAGTACCCTCATGCCCCCGCCAGCCCTTCCACAACACATTGAGCCAGGGGGGAGCATCTCTGAGCTGGCAGGCTGACCCCTTGGGTTCCCTGCCACCTGAGGTTGCTCCATCCCAGCTCAGTGTGTTGTACTTCTGGGCATGCATTCAAATGGCAGTAAACTCCACAGTTTATTGCCCTAGAATTTATTACTCCCAGGAGCACATTCAAATGGCACACCCACGACCAATAATCTTGAGAGCAATAAATTCAGGAGTTCACTGATTCACATTAATTGCATATGTAAACACGCCCTTCTACAGCAATAGTATCTTCAGTTATATTTTTTTAATGTAAAACCAATCCTACAATCACATAAAATAGCCATTACTCACATGAGTAGCCCAAATGACTCCATTTGTAGAGTGAGGTCCCTTGTGGTGGACTGGGAGATTTAAAATTAAACCACAGATATTTAGAAACAAGAGACTTTGCCCATAATACTATCGTAAATTTAAGGTGCCATAGGTGAAATTTTGGGTTGAAATTGTTTGGCAGTCCCTTTTTACCTGTAGGCCATAATAAGTAAAAGTCTACCTGACTCACTGACAAAGGTTCGTCTGAACTTCGGTCATCTGATGACTTTGGAACTTCTAGTCTGTCGATGAAAGTCTGGAGTTCTTTCCTAAATGCCTTCATCTGTGCATTGATCCGATAAAGAAGCTCATGCTCCCGTATTCTGCTGCCATCATCTTCTTCATCCACCAGTCCGAACAGATCTCCATTGGCCACATAAATTCTTGCCTCTGTTATAATGGTACTTGTGTCAGAAATCAGACGATCTATTGTCTTTCCTAGTCGCTCAGCTTCTGAGCGGATGTCCTTCATCTGCTGCCGATCAGTGAAGTTTTTCTGCCACCCTGTTGGGGTTGGATAAAAAGACCTTGTAGGAGTCAGGCACCGGATGTTGCGTACCTCCTCAGAGTCACTTTCTCCCCCAATGGGCCCTTCCCTCTTTCGGTGAGGAGGGCGGGAATCATCATCGCTTTCTTTTTTTCCCGCATCACTTTCAGCATCACTGTCTCTGGGGCTGCCTCGGATCCCAAGGTGAGAGGCCAAATCATAGCGTTGCATGTTGGACATTAATACCCTGTTCTCATACTGAAGTTGCATGACTTTGCCACTAAGCTCATTGATTTGCATCCGGGCAGCTTTTAGCTCTTCCTGCAGTGCTTCTGTCTTGGCATTATCGTGATGCCTTGAACTCTCATGGGCACCAGACTTATACTTGTACTTGTTTAGCTCAGCTGTGACGCGTTTGTTGTGCTCCTCCAGGTCAGCCAAGTTTCTTCGCAGCAATTCTGTTTCATCTTCAACTAGCTGCAAATGCTGCCGTAACTCTGAGAGGGATTCACTCTGCTCCCCCATGAGCGGGTTTGCTGTCCCTGAGAAATCATCTCCCCTTAAATCATCAAGCTCTGCTTTCAGTCCTCTGTTTTCTACTTCTAGTTCCACTATTTTTCTTCCAAGGATGTTGGCTTCTTCCTCTACTAGTCTCAATCGAAGTTTGAGTTCTGCTTCTCTGGTGGTTGGGGGTCCACCTGCTTCTCCTTTTGGTAAGGGGCTGTCTAGATCCCCATAAAATGATCTATATTTTTGCAGTTCATGTTCAAATCTGTCTTTCTCCTTATCAATTTTAGCCATTTTTTTCCTCATCAAGGCAGCTTCTTCTTTGACAAACTGCAACTGGCATTTCAGATCTTCATTGTCCTCCTTATGAAAAGAAATGAAAGATTTAGCATTCACTTGATGTCAGTAAAGAAATAATAATCTGACATCACAAATGACTTTTACATTAAGAAGTCAAATAAAATTTTTAAGTTTAACAATAAAAGTGATCAAAATTTCAGATGCTAAAAGATTACTATTGTTAATACTGTTCTACTCCTAAGGAGTGAGATTATATTTAAAAATATATATCTACTTTCTTTGATATGAATATCCCTAAATATGTGTGAAAGTCTGGTATGAAAGAATGAGATTTTTTAGTAAAATAAGGGGTGGAAATTGAAGAGTGAGATTATACATTTTAAAATTCTATATCCAAAAGCTGAATAAATAAAATTAAAGCTACTTGCGACCCAAAAACGCTCAAAGCAGCACACAAAAATCCTGAACTAGGTAAAATGCTCATTTACTTAATGGGAGTTTTGTTTTTCACCCTGATTCTACAACCTGGACCCCTGAGACCATGAGGCACCATGGACAGGCCCAATTTGTATGGCTTTCACTATAGGACTGAATTAATGTTAAAACTGCAGATTTGGGCCCAAGTTTCCCATACACCTTTCAGCAATATGATATAATAAAATATACCACCACAAACACTATAGGGCCAGGTACTCAAGTCATCTTAATTGACTTAGATTCAAGGAAGGCATAAGTTGAGGTATCATTCACCATACCTCTGTGGGTGTCTGTTGTGACTTTTTTTCTGATTTCTGCAAGTCTTTGCTCCCTCTTCTTTTCAATGACTGCTATATAAAAAAAGAATTACATTGAAAATGTCACTTCAGATGTATCTAACTCAGCCTCATTTTTTAAAACAGCACTTTCATAGATATTGAGCTGGAGACATAACAGAAATTCCATGCAAGGCAAAATAATATAGCTACTATAGTTGACTGCATTTTTCATATAAGAACATTTCACAAACAGCAAATACAGAATCCTTACAACAGTCCTAAAGGTAAGCACCATACCTCATTTTTCAAATGGGGAAAAATGAGGCAGATGACAATATCTGGTATCACTTAAGTCAATGAAAGCTTTGCTATTACCCTGAGTGGTGTCAGGATTTCATTCAGAGTTTAGACTACAATCCAGAAGTATGACTGTAGCTTGCATACACATATCGGAGTTAGCTTTAGTCTGGTTTACACAGTTGTACAGCAATATAGCTGCAGTGACACTATCCTTATGCACAGTCATAGTTGGGTTCATGTGGCTACACCAGTGCTGGTATCCAAACATACTGGCTTCAAGTTTGCACAAGAAAAGTTGTATGACCCTCAATGATACCCCAGGATGGTAGTCTAGACTAACTTAAGTGACTAAAACCAAAGAGGGAATCAGAAACCAGCAGTTCCCAAAACTGGTTCCTTTTCAGTAAGGAAAAAAAATAAAAATAAATGTTAAAACTAGAGCTGGTGGAATAATTTGATGGAAATAAGTTCTCTCATAGGTTTAGCCCTTTTTTTTGTTCAAATGTGCAAAGCAGTCCTAATGTCTGTGGGTGTATCATATATTCACAAGTATTGACTAAATCATTTGATTGACTAATTTTAACCTGCTGGGTTGTTTGCAAATGGTTTGCTTGGACTGTTTGCTATACTCCAAGAAGGATGGGTCACCAGAGTCACTCATAGTCATTTATGCCGCCTGAGTAGATAACACTGACTATAGAATAATGAAAAATGGGTCAGATCCTGCTTTGTGCTCTATTTGCTTTGAACTACTCTACACCCAGGGATTTTCTGTGCCTGGTGAACCCTTGGATGGAATAGACAGAATATTAACAGCTTCTAAGATATGTTCTCTATACCCACTCCTCTAGAGCAGGAGATGTGCTTAGAAAGAAGATATGATCCTGGAAAACTCTGGCTTCTAGAACTGCCTGCTGGGCCACTTAATTATAAGCTAAAACATCCTCTCAGGCAAAGGAGGATAATGAATCTGGGTCTCCCACTTCTTGAGTGAGTGCTCTAGCTGCTATGCTATTGTGCAAAATGTGGGCACAACCAGAAGCATAACAACACAGCCAGGTGCCCAGGGCAGCTGCCACATGCAGGCAGTGGCAACTCCTGGTTGCTGCTATACTGCCTCTGTGATCATGTGGCTATAGCAGCAGTCATTTTTTTTTACACCTGCTCTTTTCCCCCAAGTTGGGCTGGGACAGCTGCCCTGGTCACCCCTCCCTAAGTTACACCACTGGGCACCACCATTACTATGACAGGAATCCCTTTGTAGGAGCAAAATAGAGGCACTTTTGATTTTTAAGTGCCTAAGAAGTTCTTCAACCACTGGAGTCAAGCCAATTTGGATTACTTTTTGTGAGCTGTGTGTCTAAAATCCGCCTACAGCCCATTTAGGTTTACTGGAAGCATATAAATTTGGCCCTTTGTCTCTCAGTTTAATACAAGCTCATACTTTTAGTGCAGCTTCAGCATTACTTAGTATATCCACAAAGATTCCTCCAGCATATACTGGGATTCATGGCTACTAGTGATGGAGAATCTATTATTAGAGGTAGCAGTAGTGGAGAACAATGACAACTCACATCCTCTGCTTCTGCCAAGCACCAATTTAGCCTGACAACTAAATGGGTCTGTCCAGGAAGGAATGTACTGAGAATGTATTGATTCAGAATGCTCCTTCTGAAGCATTCCTTGTCTCCTATGCAGCGCTACAGCAAATTTTAATATATCCCAACTCTGCACAATCTCTAACATAGGACAGAGCTATCAACAGTCTTGATCTTTCTTAGATGGGGTGCCCTTCCCTTGCACAGTGAATTTCTGTCCCACAGGCAGCCAAGACATTTAGACTGTCCTTCTCCAGCAAGAGGAGAAAACAACCGTGTCCAAAACCAAAGCCAGTTTTGTTTGCTAAAAGATTTAAGTTTGTAGACCATGAACCTCAAGGATCAGAACACAATTGCTAAGTCTACCATACACAATAGCCCTATGCATTGGCCCTATTTGCTTACAGCCTTTTGAGGGTAGTTCTCATAGCAAATGAGAACAGTGCTAAACTAAAGTTGATAACATAAAAACCAGAAGCAACTATCAGTGGACCTACAATAACTCAGGTTCAGAATTCCAGTTTGAGCCCAATGCAGATTTCAATTTGAGCCAGGAGGTGCAGAATTAGGAGAGGGTGTACCAAAACACAGAGTTACAGTTTGGAACCAGCTCTTGAAGAAACAGTGACTGGTGACTGAATGTGAATGCTGAAGACACAACAGTATAATGGAGCAATTAAAATGTATTAGCTTCCTAACTGGGTACCTATGAGTTACAGGAACCTGATGAATCCAGAGAAACGGAAGTTTAAAGTAATAAAATTAATGCATTATATTTTGAAAATGTAAGAGGCTGGTGGTTTAAATTTTTTTTTCTGTATTGATGATCCATTAATACAAGATGCAGAGCCAACATCTCATCAAGATAATAAGTTTGGCAGTGTTTTTTTATATAATGAGAAAATAAGTCTTCCTAAGGCAGGAGTCCAAACTCAAAGATGAATAAGGAGCTGAATCTTGAGAGGGTCAGCTTCCCACTTTTACTACAGGAAAGGCACTGGAAACTTTCTTAAAACAGTGGCCACATCTACACATGTGGTGGACTGTGCAGTTGCTACTGCACAGTCATTTAGTACTCACTTATGCAAGTATTAAATGACTGTGCAGTAACTGGCATTACTGCACAGTAATATCGCCACATGACTTTTTCCTGATGCAACTGTGCTATAGCAATGAGCTGCTGTGCAGTAGCTTGTTACTATTGCACAGTAGCAGCACTGCATGGTTAGTGCCCAGGAACACTACTGCGCGGTACCAATGAGTTACGGCACAGTAACTTGTTGCCACTGCGCCTTAGTGTCTCATGTAGATCCACCCACAAAGTACTGGAGACAGTAATATAGCTCTGCTTAATTACCCATTTTTCCCTCTTGCCCATCACAGAACTCAGAACCTCTTCAGACATAAGGAACTTTTCAGCTCTGACTTCTTCAGTATGCCCTGCAGTTCTTTAAAAATTAAAGATGAAAACTGTATGACAATTTCTCATTACAAAAATAAATAAATAAATGAGATAACAAACATACATTTTTTGAGGATTGTGAAGAAACTATTTTTTTTCTCCAGCCTTTTTTTTCTGCAAATGCTAATGTCATTTTTAGTCAGGATACGAACATTTTAATAAAAAAATTTGTGTTTATATGTTACATTTTATTCTGTTCTACTTATAATAAACTATACCCGGGGCACACATCAACCTCTAATGAATTACAGCAGCTGTTTAACTGCATCAGTAACATGATGTTATAGGTGAAAATCATGAAAAATGCAACAAAGGCAATTAAAATAAGGTGATTATGCCCAGCTGGAATTTGGGCATAAGCTTTTCTGTTATGTACACATGCTATCCTTTTATTTCCAGGCTTCTTATATTCCATAAAAAACAATTTATCATATTTTTGGTATGTTAAATCACCTACAGCTAATACATACTAAAAGTCATAGAAACTGAATTTGTAACAAAATAATTAGGAATGGTATAAAAATGAACAAACTGAACTTTCCTCCTTCCTCTGATAATCTTAAACTCAAGTGAAAGGAGAGAAAAAGAGGCATATATTGGAGATATATTCAGCATAGCAAAAGAGTCGTAAAATAGTGTATGGAAGATGAAAGAAAGTGTGAGGTCAAAGAAGAGACTCACTCAGACTGAGTGAGAACAAAAAGAGAAGAGAAAAATTGAAGGAGGGAAAATTAATTTAAGAGCAAAACAGATTATAACAGATTTTTGTGGCATGATTTTCAGATTATGATGTCTACTTGGCACATATAAAGTTGTGTGCAGGTACTCTGTGGATATACTTAGAATCACAGAATCCTAGAATCGTAGAAAGGTAGGGCTAGAAGGGAAATTCAGAGATCATCTAGTCCAACCACCTGCCTGAGGCTGGGTCATATCTAACCAAGCCATCCTATATAAATCCACTGCCTAACCCACTGGTGTCCAAACTTTTGACTAGTGGGATGGATTGCCAGTGCCCAGTCTGTCAATGGGCCAGATTCAGCCAGTGCTCCCAATTTAATGCAGGCACAGCAGGCACCATCTGGCTGCATAGAGGTTGTGGCAAGAGAGGACAGGCTAGCCCGAACTCAGCCCCGCAGAGGAAAGGAGCTCCAACCAGCCTATGGAGAGGAAAGGGGGATGGCCCAGCCCTGGCAACAGGGGAAGGGGGCATGGCCCAGCCCCAGTGCGAAGGAAGGGGGCATGGCCTGGCCCTGCCAGGAGAAAGGGACGTGTGGTCTGGCCCTGGGGAGGGAAGGGGGCAAGGCATGACCCAAGTATCTTTTTCTCTGTAACTTTAAAAATATATTCAGTATTTCTGGGTAGTCTTATAGCAAATTAACCATCTGTTCATGAAAAAGCAGATATTGTTATTATTGAAAAAGGATCAACAATATGCTAAAGGCATTGCCCAGCTGAGGTTTTTTTAATATGCCTCTCAAGATTTCTTTTACTTATCTAAAGTACAATTGTACTTGAGTACCTAATAAAACAGGAAAAGATTGAGAAAGATGGTCTTCTAGACTGTGTTTACACTGACAATTTTAGGAAACTCTCCCGCTAGTAATTAACAATTCACCCAGTATCTAATGTGGGATTAGTTATTCAAAATGATATGTCCTTCTACCCACCAAAAAAGTTCCACCTCTCTTTGTTTTAGAAAATCCTCTTTTCCTGCCAACCATGCTAGCAAAATGGTATGGCTTCCCACAAACAGAAATGTGCACGGAAACTTCATGCTCCTATCTGGAGTAAGGAAGAAGTCTGTGAGAAAAGGGTGTTGTGCAATCCCAGATCTGTGGAAACCAAAGGAACCACAGTATATAATTAAGATATATATGAGACAAAAGCAGGAGATACACAGATCACTGGTTAGGAATGGGTTGAGAGAGGTGCAAAGGATCCAGCAGAGGGTGATCTTGATTTGGACTTGCCTCCATGACCTGCCCCTTCTGAAAGGCACTTCATGCAATTCTTAGTAGAGACCAAGCTGCCATTCTGGATGCAACTGGGGACTCCTCATAGGACCCCAAGGAGGGAATATCTGCATCCTACAGCAAGGAGAAGGATAACCCTTAGATAAGAAGGCTGGAGGCACTAAAACAAACTCCCTGGACAGGTAGCTACTATTCCAAACAGGACAATCAAAGCCAGAGCCACTCCGAGTGGATAGAGAGCAGCAAAGGAGGAGAGGGCAGCTTAGGTAAGCACTGCCTCCCCCCCCACCCCAAGTGCATGGTCTTCTTTCCCCAGTATTCTGCTCTAGCTGTTTTGAAAACGATTCGACTTCCTGCGTGCACAAAACAACAAAAATGCTGGGGCAGCCAGTCCCAGTTTATTTAATGGAGGTCTGCAGGATGGTTAACCATAAAGTTTTAGAGATTTGAGCCCTCAGCTACATAGTGGTCATGTCTACATGAGGTGCTGACTGTGCAGTAATGATGTGACACTACTTCGCAGTAGTAAGGAACTACTGTGCAGTCAGCATCGCAAAAAGGCTATTCAGCTTTTACTGCACAGTAACTCTGGTACTTATACAACAGTTAGTACCAATAACTTGTATAAGTACCAATAACTCTGGTACTTATACAAGTACTCAATGACTGTGCAGTAATGACTGTCCAGTCAGTGTTTTGTGTACATGCGGTTGCTGCCTACGCTCTTGCAGTGGTCCAGTAGTAGTTTTAGGTAGACCACAGTGCCGGTGTGTGCAGTTGATCTAGGTGGGATTTGTGGACCTGCCACAGTGGTAGACAGTTGGCCTGGTGTTTTTTCCTGGAAAAGATGGCATATAGAATTGGTCTATCCACAAAGATCCTAGGCCCAGATATTTCACTCATGCAACTTGTTGAAGCAAACAAAGAGGGAGAGCAAGGGAAATAAATGTGATGCCTTAATCTCCAGGCTTCCAGACTGATTCTGCCCACCATGGCTGGGCTGCAGCCCAGGCATCCTTACCCCGAATTTTGTTCATAATCATACAAGTGAACTTTTGACCCTCTGAGACGATCTCAAGAAAGTGGTCAAGTAAAAACACTTTATCTTTGAAATGCCTGGGTATAACTGCCTGTTTCTTCCATCACCATAGGACATTCTCCCATACTACTTTGGCCACCTGCAGCAACTGCTTTCTTTGGGCCCAGCCACCTCAGCAGTGAGGTATCAGGTAAAACTACAGCAGCCTGTAATGGTGCTGTCCTTACAGAGATTCCCTAATGTGCCTTCATCCTGGCCCAGGAGGAAATTACAGGGTAATTTTATTGCCTCAGTAAAATTACCTACCTCCTCAGTAGTCATTAAATTGCCACATAGTGAACAACCCTGCAAGCAGTCCATCCCAACAACTTTTATCATTACAACTTTATAGCACAAAGGATTTTTTATACATACCTTTTCCTTTGTGCTACCACTTTAAATCTTATAATCTCTGTATCTTTTTTATCAGCATCTTTGACTGGAATGTCCTCAAAAGGTGCCCCTCTGACATAAGGGACAAGGCTGATCCTGATAAGGAAGTACAAGAGATGGTTCAGGGAGGATGTATTCATGGAGCTACTGAAATGCAATGACACAGCCAAGAAATAATGGAATGCGAAGGCAGCTGGAGACCAAGAGTAGAAAGCAAAAAGTTTAAAGAGAGGCTGGAAGGGAGGAATGTGTACAAACACGTGCATGAGATTATGAAGTTAGTGGAGCAGCAGATGGAAATGTTGCACAAGATAACTGTTGAGTCCAGCACACCACATCTCTTCAACCAACTTTCACGTTTGCATAACCATCACCTCCAAAAAGCCACACACTACCGTGCTCTAAGTTCATTCAATACTACCAGTGACTGAACAACTGAGAAACAAAAGAAGAAAAAGAAAACTGCAAATTCATGTGCATCAACCTTGATGCAAGCCTACACAGGCACTGTACTTTAAAACACCTTGTACTTTCTTTGCCTCTTCCCTCCTGATTCCTTGATCTTCACACAGAATCACATTACCCATTTATTTTGTTACCCAAATAAAAACATAATTATTAAGTAACAACTTTCTTTAATGAACAATATTCATAGACACTTTGTGTGCCTCTATAGGCCCACTACTGCTGGAAGTTTGCTGCAGCTTCCATTCATTCAACTCTTGTCTCCTTGCTATATTCACATTTCTCCAGCATCCAAACACCTAATGGTGCAAATGCAAATGATTTGTGAGGCCTGCTAGCAAGATAAGACTTAATCATAGTGAATGCCTTTGCAGTATTCATGCTGATGGTGGGAAGAAAAAATGTGAGGGATTTGAGGCTTTCAAAAAAACACTCTAGAAATTATCGAGAGACAGCGAGACTGAGGGAATGACATTGTGGGAAGATGATCCTGAGCCCCCACAACTCCCTCATCATGCCATTAGCCTCCTATAATAAGCTATTTCCAAGACCCACACTGCATTGCATCACAGGTAGCTCAAGAGCCATTGGAAAGCCTACCCACCTTCAAATGATATGACTTGGGTGAAGGCATGCAGTGCTGGCACAAGCTAAAGGGGATGTATATACATTGGAAGCTCAGTATAAATTGAGTCAACCCATGAAAGTCAGCTTTCCAAAGTTCTTTGCATGAGATGGTCATGCAGACCAAATTCTAATTCCTGTTTCCTGTTATGCAGTCTGAACCAGCAGGTTAGCAGTGTGGTAAAAGTATTGTGTTCCTTCCATAAAAGGAGAGACACCTCATTCACTTAACACCATATCTTTCAACTGATTACTGATCCAAAGCTAAATCTAGCCATACTCAGCTCAACCAGAATAAGTTTGCAGATATCAAGGTCACCAACAGTACAGTCCTTAAATCCTAAGGTGCAAGGGTAAATCTCAAGAGCATAGTGATCCCTTCATTCCAGGGTCTTTTGCAGTGTGGTGGCCAGCATTACATGTGTTTCATAGTATTCCAGCCTGCCTGGGGTCTCTACCTGTTCTCACTTGTATTATATGTAGGTTGTAAGGTTACATATTTCTGTTATGGATTGTTACAGTGCTATACACAATGGGGCCTGATTAGCAACTCAATCTACCTCAACAGGTGCTATCTCAGTACAGACTAAACAACAACAATGACTTCATTGCCCAAATACAGGGCTCTTCACTTTTCTTATAGTAAAGCAAAAAGCAGACTATAAGCAAAATGCATCAACAGAAATGAGAAGTAGAACAGCCAAACTAAATCCCCTGCCTTAGTAATACAGTACATACATAAATCACTGGGTGGTTACAGTACTTTAACCAATTGGACTGGAGCAAAAATGAAAAGTTAAGCAGAGGGAAAAAATAGAAAGATAGTGTTCAAAACTTAGACATATACACACCTTCCTAATAAGAAAGCAATATGGTGTATGGTTTTCAAACTCTAGCTTCCTCTTCTGTGCACTCTGCTTTATCCACATGGATTTTATATTAATAAATGTTATTACAACACACAGGCAGGGGTAAGACTCTTTTATTTGATTGCATAGACATTAGTGCAGCAAAAACATGCATATCAGGAGTCTGCATATTATTGTGAAAATGGAAATGAAGGTAGAATGAATGAAAATAGGATCTGAATGAAGAATGAAGGTAGGACCTGAAAGCCAGGTCCTTATATCCAGAGGGATGTATCTTGGACAGCTACCATGGAACATCTTATGGAAGTAGTCAAGAGAAAAAAACAGATCAGAATGCAGGGTACATTCAAGAGGATGAAAAAGCCTTGAGAAGCAACCATGTGGAGAAAGTTCTGAACTCATCCCTTGATTTCATCCTCTTGACTCCTCATAAATATAGCATACAGGGTTCTCTGCGGATAAAGTGGAGTGACAGCAAGCCCACTGTGTAGGATTAATAAAACCTCAAAGATGGAGGAGACCCAGTGCTGCTTTATTCAACTTTCACATTTAGGGTAGAGAATCTTCATAGTTATAGATCCACTGAGCTTTTGCTTCCTTCGGAAGAGGTATCTGAACTATACTTACATACCACTGACCACAAGGCAGCCTCAACTCAGACTGGGGTCTCTGAACACTAGTGTGTTACTCATACCATGAATAAACTTATTAATAACATTTTGAATAAAATATAATATTATGAATAATATTAATGAAACAGAGAAAGCTTGATGGTCTCCCACAACACATGCATAAACCAATTAAAGTGTGCAGTTATATTAGATTCTGTGTGCTCAGGACCAGAGGAAAGAAAGAAATTTGGGAAATCTGGGGACAGATCTTCCAGTTCTCTGCATATCCATCGCTATGAACATAGCAATGAATAGAAACTGAATCAGGATAATCTTTCATAAAAGAATATAAAATACAGAGAGACATTTCAAAAGGGACTTGTTCATCAATTTGTTTACTCTGTGTTTGTTCTGTTATTTGTTCCCATTCAATGCTGGCTCCGCATCATAGTCTATAAATTGTTATAGTGCATTAAACTTCAACAAACAATACTCAGGCATAACTGCATGTCCTAGATTAGGGGTTGGCAATTTATGACCTACAGGCTGGATCTGGCCTGCAGAGACATTTGATTCAGCCTGTGGACATGGGGCTACAGCAGCATTCAGTGGAGGGGAGCTCTGGCAGCAGTCACTTTCCCCAGCTGCTGTGGGGAAAAGCACCAGCATGACAGTTTTCTCCGTGAGGAAAAGTAATGGTAGTGGGTGCTATGCCAATGCCACCACTGGCAAAAGCAGTGACAGAAGCAGGTCCTGCCCGTCTGCCTGCCTTTAACCCAAACTAAGTAAATCCAGCCTGCGGCCTTAAAGAGATGCCAACCACTGTCTTAGATGGGCCTGGGTGTGAATACCTGCTGACTCACATTTGTTCCTGGTGTCTGGGAAGAAGGGAACTTCCATCTTATGTGGGACCTGGAAAGAATCAGTCCTCATGTCCTGATCCAGTCTTCCAGATTGTCCACTAAGGTACTGAAGGGGGACACTATCTCTGCATAAAGACAGCGCCATCTCACTTTTATCTGAACAACCAACAGCAATCACCATCTGACAACCGTCCATGAAGCAAGGCCTTCTTTTTCTTTTTGCTTTCCTTTACCTTTTTGCCATCTTCAGAGAACGGATTTGGTCAAACTGGGATAATGGGTTACAAGCTGCTGTAAGACAGAGTAGCTTCAAGTCTGAAGCATCTCCATACTGCCCCAGATATTGGGAAAGAGGGGT
>NW_005842402.1:1164103-1177755 GCF_000455745.1 Alligator sinensis | reverse complement strand
GAGTGGTAGATCTCTTTCAGTTGCCCCAGCAGATCTTGTGTCAGGAATAGCCTTTGCAGACCCAAGGATGAGCTCAACAGAGATATAAATAAGCAAACTAAGACAATGATAAGTATAAGGTAGCATCAAGCAAGCAAAGACAATTTTATGTCATATAACAGAAGGGGATGAAACAAGCTGTTTTTGTAAGTCGCATTTTCCCTATATATGTAAGCTAATACAGAGAGAACATCAGACTTTCCTTTTTGAATTGGAGGCAGTTTGTGCTGTCCTATCAGTGTCACTGTCATACTTATATTCTTTGGATATCTGCCTTTACTCTTGCCCCTCAGCAGCAGACTACTGTGCTCCAATCTGGGCCCATTCACCCCACAGCTTTATCAACAGGCAGTTTCATGTACACAGGGTATAATATCAAAGAATCTGCAAATCACACATCTACCTGGTTGCCAGTACCGAGTAACACTGTTCTAGTACATGTTTACCAGGAATTAGCCCGTGGCATTATATAAGCCAGCTTACCATTTCCTCTTTGTTCTGGAAATCCTAAATACACTAACAATTTAAAGTCTGCTGAAAGTATTCTCATTTACATATTTGCAGTTGTGTTGAAATCAAGATTCAAGATGGCAAAGAAGCAGAATAATCACAGTGACAAATTCATGACTTCATAGATTCAGAGATTTTATGGCCAGAAGGGACCATTAAATCATTTAGTCTAACCTAATGTGTAACGCAGGCCATAGAAATTCATGTAGTTACTCTTGCATTGAGCCCAATAACTCATGTTCAATGATGGTGTTTAAAATGGAATAGCCTTTAATAGGGGCATAGTCAAAGACTGACATTAATTAAGTAGTTGTGTTAATCTAGAGTGTAAACAAATTGATATCTCAAATTTGATATCGCAGTCGGACTGTCTCTTGCAGTAGGCTTATAATATATCCAGCATATGCGCCCCCGTTTACAAAATGGCTAAGTGACATATATCAAAATGTAAATAGGGAATTGAAAGTGAACAAGTACTTTTCCACAAAGGATCCCACAAGGAGCAGCTCTTAGCTCTATGATTTTAGTATTTTATCAATGATGTCAATGAAAATATAAAATCATTACTGAGAAAGTTTGCAAAAAACCCAAAGGTTGGAACAGCAGTAAACTAGTGACCTGAAGAGGACAGGTCACTAATACAGAGCCAGACATAATCATAATATGATATAAAGTTATACATCCAAAAACAAAGAAAGAAGGCCATACTTAACAGATGAATGCTGTCCTGGGGAGCAGCGACATTTAAAAAGATATGGGAGATACGGTGGACAATTTGCTGAACACATGCTCCCACTACACTGCTGTGGTCAAAAGGACTAATGGGATCTTTGGCTGTATAAGAATTTAGATATCACATAGGAGCACAGAGGTTAGGTTACCCTTATAATTGACACTGGTGTATGGCTACAGGGATATTGTATCTTGTTCGGATGTCCACAATTCAAGAAGAATGTTGATAAATTATAGATGATTCATAAAAAATTCACTAAGATGCAGCAAAATAACTCAAGAAATTCAAAGAAACGCTCAAGGAAGTGAAAAACTCAAGGAATTCAGTAGAGTTATGTTAACAAAGAGAAGGTTAAGTGGTAATATGCCCAGAATCTAAAAATACCTGTGTGGAGAAGAAAATTTTGATAATGGGCTCTTGAACCTTACAGACAAAAATAAAGCAACTTCCAGTGGCAAGAAGTTGAATTTAGACCAGTGGTTCTCAATGTTTTTGGACTCCAGCAACCTCTTGTTAGACACAAAGCATGCTTCAGAAAACACCAGCTCTTAGTTTTCACTCTTTTCTTTTCACTATGGAAAAGTAACAGAGCAATTCTTCTGTTGCAAAGAACTTGGGCCCCAACAGGTCAGAAATGTTTTTGACACAGTGGATTCCTATTTGAGACCTCAAGTGCTGTTAATATTGTGCAGCAATAAAAGGATCTTGTGATATCCCAGGGTGTCATGGTACCCTGGTTGAGAATAACTGATTTAGACGCATCTGACTGGAATGAAGGTGAACATATTTAGCAGCAAGACTAATTAACCACTGTAACAAGAGATTCTTCATCACTGGCAAATTTTGAATCAAGATGTTTTTCTCTATGATATGCTCTAAACTGGAGCTATTCAACTCGTTAAGGCCCCAGGGGGGCGAGCGTGGGTTACAAGCTGTATGGGCCATTCCAGACAAGCCACAGGACAGCAGGCTGTGCAAACACTCTGCCCCCCCTTCCCTGTTGTTCCACATACCCAGGAGGGCAAACCCCAACCCCATCCACCAGTGTTCTAGGCACTGCCCCCCCTCCCCGCTGTACCATACAGCCACATCAGTGCAATTCTCCTTGCTCCAATATACAGGCATGTGAGCGTGATTCCTCTCCCCTCAACCCTGCACTGCTGCACCATGCAGGTACAAATCCTCACATTCAGCTCCTTTCCCCTTCTCTCCCATGTGCTGCCCCATATTCACCCTCAGTTCCCTGTACTGCTTACTGCACTACCCTGCCCCAATGGCAGAGGCAGGAAGCAGCAGCTGGAGGAGGGTGAGGGAGCCCTGAGACTCTGGCCATGGTTGCAGCCAAAATGACGGAGGGAAACAGCAGTGAAGCAGGAGCCTGGCGGGCACAACTTAATTCCTTGTGAGCAGCATGTGTCTTACAGGCCACCAGTTGGACAGCCCTGCTCTAAATTCAACAACAAGAACAAGAAGTCCTTTCTCCAGACTGGAAATAACCTTTTAGTCTGCCTCTGCCTGCATATCATCATGGTAATGTTCAAAATACACCCTGCTGTCACTGGTATTGCCTCTAATAAATCATGCCACTGGAAGTCCAAAGTGCTACTATCTGTTAAAATCAAAAAGGTTTAGTCAAGTCTGTAGCATCATATGGTTCTGGTAATTAAGCAGCCATAATGGCTGCCATAAATCATGAACTAGATAAATGCAAACTCCTTTTATTACATTCCAAAGAGATGAAATCCAGTGCACAGAAGGCACCCGAAAGCACTCATCTGTGACATAAACAAGCAGGTTACTGGATCCTTTAGCGCACACACACATAAGAACCTATTTCACACAAAACATAATTACTGTTATATTTTGGTAGCCTGCTCCACATCTATGATACAATTATGATCACATAAGGCAAAATTTAAGTGGCTATCCTTTGGTCTCTTAAATGTATCTTAGATTGTGATGCCTTAACTAGCGATGATGGAAAAATGTTCACATAACATGTAAAAGCAACTTATTGGGAGAAAAAAACACATCCAGGAAGCTCAACATATGTCTCCTACTTGAGAATAATGGATGTAATGTTTGATACTGATTATGAAATGTTACAAGGACCTGGATCTGCCAAGACACTGAAAATGTCAGAGGTTTCTGGTTACTTGATGTTACGAATACTGAGATAAGTTCAGAACAAACCTCCAGCTGACAATAAGCAAACATCTAAAGCCCAGCATTCAGACACAGGCCCCATTCAGTATTAATAAAACATCAAACGTTCTGCATTCAGTAGAAGAGGCTGAACACTCACTGGTCACAGTGGAAGAGTGGTATATCCCACAAAAGCGTTGCACTCTGAGGCCGCGTCCACATAAGCAGGGCTGTGCATTTGCAGCAGAACAAGTAGAAGAGGCACAAATTTGTGAAGCAGTGCACGCCCTTATTTGTGTGTTTTGCAGCAGGACACCTTGTCCTGCTGCTCCATGTGCTGCCAGGGAGGGGAGGGGGGAAGTGGCTGGCTGGGTCTAAGGTGCCTCAGTAAAGGTGCGGCCCTGCCCTGCGCTGCCTGCTCCCTCGTCTCTGTGTTTGTCCCAGCACAAAGCACTTTGGTGTGCTTTGTACCACTTTTTTTTTCAGGGGAATTTTTTGCTGCCAGGAATTCCCAGTAGCAAGTTTGACCCCAGCGCTGCTAATTAGCAGTGCAGTGCACAGTTTAATGTGCAATATGTGCAGTTTGTGGCACTGCAAAGAGGTTTGCGGTGCCACAAACCGCACGTGCCTGCACATCTGGATCTGGCCTCAGTGGTGAAACTAAGTCTTGTGACTATAGCCACATGATTTTCAATGACATATACTAGGGATATATACAGTAAATGCAACGTCCTAAAGGGCTAAAGGTACCATGTAATTCTGCAGTGAATATTACAAGTAGGACATGAATGAGGTAAAGTACAGACATGCTAGAAATGAATGAAGAATTGCCACAAAGGTGTATGCACTGTCCTGAGTAGTCACTTCTATCCTCATACATATAGCCTAAGCAAGTATTTTACACACAGTATTAAACATTGCCACTAAATGCACCATCCTTTCTCTGTTGTGCTTCATTTCTAGAAAAAAAAGGGTAAGATGGCGCTTGATATGTTATATGTAATGTATTTACTGGAGCTTTTTAGCACACTCACACATATGAACCTACTTCACACAAAACACAATTACTGTTACACTTTAGTAGCCAACTTCACAATAAGCTCAGTGCCGCAGAATAAAATGCCACATTGGTAGGATTGTAACACTCTGTAACCTTCAGTGCATTGACTATGATTGTGATAAAGACTGAGTTAGATAACCTGCAAACAATAACCTGTGAAGCATTCCTGCCTAGCAGCAGTAACCTGGCAACAATCCCCCTGTCCTTCTCTCAGAACAAAGCACTCCTCCCCCTTGGTATAAAATGAGAGAATACATTTTGCTTGCAATTCTCTAAGCAGTATCCTTGCTACACTGCACACTGTCTTATTTCTGAGTCCCCTGGAAATGAGTTATCAAGTGCGTGCAACAGAACATATATATTAAACTATTTCACCTTTGAAAAGGAGATTATTACTGTAAAGACTGTAGAAGAAAGGACCAACATTTCCACACCAGACCTTCTAAATTCGTACTACTAGATGAATACCCATGTTACACGAGCACACAATATCACATGCCAGTAATGTACCGGCTTCTAAATAGCATTCTGTGTCCTTTGGTTACTGAGTACAGCAAAAGTAGGTTCAATGACCTTAACACATTTTGCAAGCACTGGTACTGTATATCTTACTAACGGAAACTCAGCTAATCTAAAGCATTATTTACAGAAAGTGATAAACGAGTGAGCTATTATATAACTAACATGGTACTATTTTATGTGGCAAGTCTCAAGTACTGCATACTATTCATCCATGCTCCTGTGGCTGTCTTGCCATTTTTTTCACCTGGTTTTGTACATATACTGTATTAACATATTCTTGGAGGGGACGGGGTATAATTTAAAGTAATATGTTTCTTATTTCTAGGACTGTTAGCAGAAATGCTGTATAACCTGGCAGTATATCCTGTTTTCCAACCTGAGGCACTGGGAAACATCCTAGAGTTGAGGTGCTTCATGCAACTGTGATCAGGAATGCTGGTAGCTTGGGCTCACTGCCAGAGTGGGGGCATAAAAAATGCACTGACAAATTCCATGTGCAGAAGAAAGGGAACGTCAATGCTGCTCACTTGGGTCCTGAGACCTGATTCAGTCACCCTACACTCTCTTCCCAGAAGCTCAGGAGAAGCTGCCTGAAAATGTTTCTGTACATTCACTGAAGGTTTGAACTTGTGGGCAAGTGAAAAGAAGCCCTAAATAGAGCAATAACTATAGGTATACTAGATAACATCATATCTCTGATAACTTCCCTTTGATGCAAGATGTTTTACTTTCAGCACCACGTTGCACACCCTATTTGATTTTCCTAGCTTTTCTAAAGAGTACGAGGGGACTAAGACATATAGGTTCATGCACCATGGTTCAAGAGGTTGAAATTCCATTATAATTATTATTACTTATGGCTCAGGATATGTTCATTAAACATAGTCTATTTTGAAATTTGTACTTGTTCTGCAAAGCAATGCGTACAGGAATCTAGAGCTCTGGGTAGGCAATTATTAATAAATTTTAAAAAATAACAACATTATTGGTTCAGAATGTCATCTTTCCTAGATTATCAAAACATTTCTAAAGGAATTACGGTTCAATACATGTCCTAAAATCTGTGCACTGTTTGCCCCATTGTCTCTCAATTGCAGGAGAGCATTTTTATCAATTGTTGTTCTTATTTATTCATTTTGTAATAGTGCTTAGAGGTCTCTGTCCCAATGAACAAGGCCTTATATAACACAAAGGTGCTCCTTAGTTGAAGAATGTAAATAGACAAGTTAAGTTTATAAGTAACGTGCTCTGACCCAACACCTATTACACACCAGCCAAGCCCCAGTTCTACATGCCTACATGCATGCGCAGATCCAGGATTAAAGCAGGATGTAGGAGCAGTGACAAGTTCTTCAGGGGTGGCTGCACCCTGGCTCCCAGGTTCTCCCTTCTCTCCCACGCTGGGCCTCTTCCCATACAGACTACACTGTGGAAGCAGCAGCCAAGGACTTTTCTAAGTCCACAAGTCAAGTAAGACTATCCCTCACCCCAACTCTTGGCACTCACTCCCTTCCCCTCCATGCTCAGCAGCACCTCCCTTCACCTCCCATTCTATGCTCTAGCCACAATAATAATAATAAAACAACCACACAACCTAGGGTTTCCCGTACCAAGCAGAGAAAGGATTTAAAACAAAATGCAATTATCTTGGCAATAGTGAGGAAAAAAGCAAAGCTGGAATACGTAGTACATTACAAGTTCAATGATTTATGAAGGTAATGCTTTGGAGCAATTTTCTTTCATAAATTATCAGCACTGCTTGGATTACTTTGAAAGTGTGCCATTTCCTTGTGTAGTAAAGGTATTCAACTTATTTTTATTATACTTGCCATTTTTTTTATTTTTAGATTATCAGTAAAAGTTGTTGTCTTATAAACTTGGGGACAAGGGAATGATTATCCACTGAACCATACTTGTGCAGCACTGACACCTGAAAATGTATCACTAACCCTTTTTGTTCCAAATTAAAATTTTATCAGAAGACATACTTACAGCTCTTAAAAAATCTTCCAGTATTATTTTGGAAGTGATTTGAGTCTGTATTTTTAATGACCATCAGGCTATTGGATTTCAGCTTGGCTAAACTCAATTTTCATCACACTGCTCGTATGAGTTGCTAATGGCTGACAGATAAAATGGTATATAAATTACCCTTTAATTAACTGACATTTGCTTTTCAAATACACATATTTTTTTCCTTGCTTGTGACACTTCATTAACATTACCTTCAAATGGCAGGGCACTGTTGCATCATATTTTGTTGGAGGGATTAAATTGTTTCCCAGTAACAGCTATATAAGGCCAAGTTCTAACACATTTTGTTACAGCAGAATCAGTAGGAATACTCAGAAAGCATGTCTACATGAGATGCTTCACTGTGCAATAGACGAATCTACTGTGCAGTAAAGCATCACTGTCTACATGTGTGCAGCATTTCCTGTGCAGTAAATTAGTCTACTGTGTGGCTGGATACTACCTGTAGGTACAGGTAGTAGATTTACCATGCAGTAGCTACTGTGCAGTAGTGCACATATGGACAGCTGACCAGGAGCAAAATGTTCCTGGTCAGCCCAGGCAGCAGAGGGTGGGGGAACTGTCTCCCTCCTCTGAGCAGCTGCCTCCCAGCCCCAGCTTCGATCAGCAGATCAGAACGGAGGCCAAGACACATCCGCTGCCCCGGGTAGATGCCTGCTTCCCAGTCCCTGCTCCAATTGGCCAATCAGCATGGGACCTGGGACATATCTCCCACCTCAGATAGCTGACTGCTTTCCAGCTCCCACTCCAATTAGCTGCAGTAAATCTATTACCTGCTAGGGAAACCAGCAGCTGCCTGGGGCAGAGAATGGTGTTCCAGCCCGTTCCAATCTGCTGATTGGGGTGTGCGGCTGGGAGGAAGGCAGCTGCCCAAGGCAGGGGCTTAGGGCTGGGAGGCAGCTGCCACAGAGGCAAGATAGTTCTCCCCACCCCCTGGAGCCCAGGCCTGACAATGGTACCCACTGCCAGCCTAGGGCTAGCACCCAGGGGAGCCTGGAGTTCCCCCTGGCTGCTGTGTGGGGGCAGAGCAGGACAGGAGTAGCAAATTTGTTCCTGATGGGCTCCCAACGGGTGCACGTGTAGATGTGCTCCTGGGGAAAGCTTACTGTGCCTTATTTTACTGTGCAGCAAACTTAAAGTGCATTAATAGCATGTGTAGATGCACCCAGAGAATAAGGTATTACTTCCTCTGGTGTCAAGATCATACCTATAGATCTCAGTAATATCCATATATAACCTTGTTTCAATCTTGTTTTTACAAACAAATATTTGGGGCCCCAATCATAGAAAAATACAGCTTAAAGTGACCTGACATGGTTGTCTAGTCCAGGATCATCCGTGCCTAAACCATCCTGGGCAAATGTGTCTAATCTGTAACTAAAAGCATCCAGTGACAAACATTGTACAACTTAATTAATGTGTTATAATGCTAACCTAAATTTAAGGTAAGCATTATAACACATTAAGTTGTAGAATACTTCCAGTTTTGCAACTTAATCTCACTACTTCTTGATCTGTCCCCTGTTGACATGGAGAAGAGTTGATTACCACCCTGTTTATAACAACCTATTTTGTATTTGAAGACTGTTATCAAACACATATATGGCTTAGAGAATCGCTGGGTTCTAAGGATTAGACAGTTTTTTTCTTAACTTTATCCTGGATTTGTTTTGTGCTTCAGGACTTTTGCAACTAAATCTCTTTTTATATTTTTAAGTTAACTGAGTTTTAATAGAAGATGTCAGGTTGTGAACTTCAATAACTAAAAATCTCCATTTAAAGGTATCAATAGCAGAAGTATTGACACAGGATAGATTAAACCTATAAATTCAAGCAGACCCCAGAAGAAATTGAGGCTCAGAGGGCGCATCTACACAAGACACTAACTGTGTAGTAGCCTAATAATATTGTGCAGTAGTGCATCACAGCACAAACAGTGCTAATATACTACTGCACAATACAAGTAGGCTACTGCACAGTAGCATCACTAAAAAGGCATTCACCTGCACTACTGTGCAGTAACTGTGGCTACTGTGCATTTATTTAGTACTCAATTATACGTGTACTCAATTAAATGCTCAGTAACCACTGCACATTAACAAATGTGTAGACATACCCAGGCAAACATAAATCCTCCCCTACTGCCGTCTTGTTCCAGGAGCAGGTAAGTTATTGTTACTCTTAAAAGACAGGTTACTTTACCTATCCTGTGCTTGGCCAACTACTCTAGTAAGCAAGTAGTGGATGGAAGCCATTGCCCCACCCACTACCTGATACTCTCTACTCCATTCCTTCTTGAAGGGTAGTGAGTATCTACAGAGAGGTTGCACTTCCCACAAGACTCAGATCCAAAACCCAGTTAGGCCAAACAAAAACACACTCAAATGAGTAATGTTCATTGTTTGAGTGCAGTTGATTGTATTTAAATCAGCAAGTAAGTGGATTCCCCCATATTTTCTCATACTAACCAATACATTAGCAGGGAAGAATTGTTAATGATTCTTATTGGATGATTTCTGTTGTAAGTATACCTGATGATTTCTGAGCAAAGGTGGCAGAACCAAACCCTAAGCTTGTTTATATATTTTTTTTAAATGGAACATGTTCCTAATTCAGCTGGTTAACTATAAAAACCTGAATATTCCTAAAGACAACTATAATGGCTATGAACACACATTAAAAGTATCTGGGAGTATTCTCCAAAGTTTGTTCTCCTGGTAAGGAATAAACCCAGAGACAGCTAAACAAATATTTTAATTCAGAGCCCTTGAAGAACAGAGAGGTTGCAGCCATGGGGTCTCTGTGCACACATTTCGATCTGCCCAGAGACAGAGAGCAGCAGTGTACAGGGTAGCCCTGACTGGCTGACCCAGACTCTTCAGAGTCAGCCTGTGTCTTTCTGCAGCACAATGTGGGATTTTGGCTGGAGCAGCAGTTCAGCAAATGGCAGTTCCCCTGGGAGAAAGCATAGGAGCAAAGCACCCTGGGATGCTGGAGGACAGTCCTGTAGCTTCTCTCAGAGCTTAACTCTTGGGAATGATTTAACCTGGTTGTTCCCAGGTTATTTTTTCTCCTGGAGTGGCCATTTTTGCTCTGGTAGAGAAATCTTGAACATTTGTACACTTGTGGTTTCTTCTGGGAGAGAAGCAACTCTTCCAGGAGAACTGAAAGTCTATACATGTCCAATGCATACAGATCTGTCATAGGAAATAAAGTGAATGAAACCTATCATGCAGACATCAAGAGCCCGACCTTCTACACAACATTCTTACCCTTCCTGTGGACCTCTAAATAGACAAAGGCCTAAATGTGCATTCTTTGTACACTGAAGCTGATAGGAGTTTTGGCTGAACAAAGAACGTAAAATTATTCCCTAAGTGATAACAATATTTGATTACTATTGACTGAGGATGCACTTGACCTAGCAAATAGGGGTAAAAAGTGCTGTGTTCCACTACTAATTTTCCTAAGGCATCTAGTATAATAGATATTATATGAGGGTTGTTCATATCACTTGTTAATACAGTTCAAAGGAATATCAGACTGAATGGGATGATCTGGGTCACTGATTTCAGTCCCCTGCAGCTACAGGCAATGACATAAGTAAATGTTAAATCCAGAAGGGCATCAGAATATCTGTTCTGCAACCCCCTACATAAAAGCCATGTAGCACTGACTAATGTCCAATACAAAACTTAGGATCTAGAGCAGGGGTCAGCAAACCCAAGCACACATGCCAGAGTGTGGCACGTGAAGGCATTTCGCTCGGCAGATGCACCTTGGGGCAGACAGCAGAGGAAGGGCTGGGGCTCCACTGCCAGAACAAGTATCAGGCTCCTCACGGATCCCCCACCATCTGCTCCCAGGTACATGTGAACCTGCTGCCAGCAACAAGGGAGGCTGGGGCTCTACGGACCTTGGTGCAGCTGCTGCTACAAGCACCACCTACCCACTGCTGCAAGCAACCCAGGCTCCATGATGGAACCCCTGCCCCTCCCTCACTGTCTATCCTAAGGTGCGCATGCACCTGCCATGGGCAACAAGTTAGGCTGGGGCTGCACCAGGATCCACAGAGCCCTGGCCTGGCTCATTGCTGGTGGTGGGTGCACACGCATCTCGGGGCAAACAAAGTGGGGAGCCATAAGGGGCCCAATCCTTGTGGCAGAGCAGCCTCTGCCCCTCCTCCACCATCTGTCCAGGTGTGCATGAACCTCCTGCTGGCAATGAGCCCAGCAGGCACTCTGCAGACCCTAGTACAGCTACTTGCAGCCTGGCCCTGCGCATTGGCAGTGGCAGGTGCACACATGCCTCAAAGCAGACAGCAGGGATGGGCAGGGGCTGCACTGCCACAACTAAGATCAGGCCCCTCATGGCTCCCCCACTATCTACCCCTGGCATGCCAACATCTTTCAAGTTGAGGTTCTGGGTGTTTATGGCACTCTGATCTAGAGTACAAAAAAATCAGTGGCCTCAAGAAAAAGATAATGTATAGGCAAGACAACTGGCATTCCCTATCCCTTGGGCCTCTGCAATGGACAGAAATTTGTGATAGCCAAAAATGCCTGGATGATCCAAAGAATGCTGGTTTATGGAGATATTGCTCTCAGTTACTAACTTCAGCTTTGAGATGAATCTGGCTGATTACTTTTTTTGGATGGGTGGGCCAAGTTTCAGTGGTTGAGGTTCAGCTGTTTCGAAGAATAGGCTAGGGAATATTATATCGTGAGAAGCTGTTATGCTCCATTACATATTATTACATCTGCATGCTCCTATGGTGATATAAGCACAGGAAAATTATTATGACTTTTAACTTTATTTCATTCAGGGTTAAAAGCTACAGTGATTTAGCTTAGTCACAGGGGCATGCAGTTAAGCCATAATAGATGGTGTTTGCTCCCTCAGCCACTAAGGTAGCTGAAAATTACATCCATCCAAATGTTGCTTAAAATACATTAAACATTTTTGCAAACTTTTCTTTGAGTTCTAGCAGTCTTGTGCTTTGGAGCAGGGACTTGAGACTGGGATTTCATGCCAGAGATGTATCTTTTTGCATTTCCTGTAAACATCACCCCATATTTGGCCAAGTTCCATGCCTTTGGCAAATCTCAGCACACAGAACTGAAACCTGTGAATATTCCATGTGCACTGAACCTTCCACTTGCACCCCACATAGCTCTGAGTGCCAGACCACCCCCTGGAGGGACTGAGTATGATCCAACCCAGGGCTACAGGGATAAAATGTGCAATTGCAATTGCTGAGATGAAGCCAGACACCAAAACTGAGACCAGGACTTTGATTTATCTTGTAATCTCTGTGACTCTTGTGTTGATACTCTGGCAGACAGGAAAAAGGCACCTGACTCAAATACAGATGGGACAAGAGCCAGACTCAGGAAGGGAAAATGAGAAGGTTTGAGCAAGAATCATAAGAGAGTTTGAGCTAGAGAGATTGAACTGGGAGCCAGTGAGGGAACTAGAGAGCTGGAGAAACCAGGAATCAGGTAGGGAGGACAAATACTGAAATCAGGTGAGGACCTGGGACTCTGAATCACTAATGGTACACAGAGGAGTAGAAGACAGGTATCACACAAGAAGCCAGGATGTGAGAATAGAAGTCTGAGCAAAGACTGTCTGAGCAAAGAGACTGATTCAAGAAGGCAAGGAAGTTGGAAATGAAGCCAAGGAACTGGGGAGAGGGTGGAGGAGACCGACACTGAGGGCATTTATACATGTGCTCCAGGAGGGGGGTGGAGGTAGGGGGAGGCAGGGTTGATTTAATTAGGGTGGCTCTGATAGCCACTCTAATTAAAGCTCCTGAAGCATCACATGTATCAGTGTCCCTGCACTGAAAAATGGCAGCATCAAATGAGCTTTAGTTAAACCACCACTACCACCATTTTTAGCACGGGATGCTGATACATGTGACACTGGAGTCTGGAGTCTGCTGATTAATTGAGCCATCAGCTCAATGTAGTCATTAACTACAGCACATCAGAATAACCTCAATGCATGTGTATAGGCACCCTCGTGAGGAACTCAGGAAGGAAGAACAGGAGATAGTGGTGAGATAGGGCAAGTGAAATGGCTGGGAACTGATGAGACATAGGAGCTCAGAGGAGATCTATAGGTTGGACTGTCAAAGGAGAATGGGACTGAACCAACCTGTTCCTACCAGCCTGTCCCTGATCCAATCTTCTTCAGTCTTCCTTTAGCTACTGTCTCAGCCCACACCTTCTTGAGATCATTGGAAACACAAGAGAGACAAGTTCATGTTCTTGGAACAGATGTAGGGGAAGTTTTTCTCAATACTGGAGCCTCTGAGGCCAGCATGCTAAATCATTCCGTGGGCATGGAGCATGTGCAAAATGACCGTCATACAGGTACTGTAAGAGTATGTAAGGATATAGCATGTATGGTGCAAATGAATTTTTAAGAGAAGTTGACTGCCCAGATCCCCCCAAGTTTCTGGGGATGGTGTGTGAACTGCAGAAGTGTACAAATTGGCACACACCTCTGCCATATTTCAATTCCCTGTACCAAATCATAGCAGCACAAGAGCTCTTCACTGGAACACTTATAAGCATTTTTTATATAGGCAAAAATATCTTT
>NW_005842402.1:1153746-1163984 GCF_000455745.1 Alligator sinensis | reverse complement strand
ATTCTGAAATCTGTCATTGTTACTGACTCTTTCAACAACAAAAATTAAGCCTGAAACAGATACTCAACGTGAAACATTTCAGCCCAAACTATCATCCTTGGAAAATAATAATTGATTGAAAACAGGGTCTTTTAATCTTGGGTAGCGTTAACTATAGAACTCTCTATAGTTACCAAAAACATAATTTAATCCAATTTTGCACATTTTGATTAATAGGTTTGTGTTTAAATAAATCTATATATTTTAACATGTAAAGCACAAGATACATGTTAAGTATTAGGGGATAAAGTATTACTTCCATTACTCTAGCACCTAAAGAGCCCAACTGAGATCATTGTTCTATTGCACTTGGCAATCTTCAAACCCATAATATGAGATAGTCTCAGTCCCACAGACATTCTGATTAAAAAAACCGAAAAAAACAAGGGAGAAGGAAACAGAAAACAGAGAGGTAAAATGACTTGGCTACGGTCAAAGAGTGGGTCAGTGAAAAAAGGTGGGAACAGAACCCAATTTTTTTAAAACTGCTAGTCCAGTACCATACTCAGTGGACCATGCTGCTTCACACTTAAAATGTTTGAACACTGAACAGAAAGTGGCCCATGACTGCATCCCTCACCAGGAGGCACTACATTAAGGAAGTCACAATGTTTCCCAAGGCTCCATCTTTGTATGGAGGGAGTGATTTCTGAAACCCTGCATGAGGTTTATCATACTCCACACACACACAGCTATTAGCTTATTTCTTACCTACTCATTTCTCCCAAAAGGAAGCATCTAGTAAATGGCTCCCATATACCCTTGGCTGCTAGATTGTAATAGTATTTGGCTTTTTTGTAGCTGTACAAGTAAGAGAACCTTTCCTTCCTACTATCACCCTAAGAAGTAACATAAGGGCTGAACAAAATCTAGTCCTAAATAATTAATTATTACTCTTCACTTATTTTTCTATCTTTTTATGTTTTAAATATGGATAATATTTTGCTGAACTTGGTCAGTGGCCTTTAATAGAAATTTATCATTAAGTTGCATAGGTAAAGATGAAATAAAATGGTTAAAAAAATCTTACAAAGGTGTTGAAGAATTAATAACAATAACCAAAGCAATAACAGAATGCATAGTTCTAGCAGTGGATACACAGTGCAATAAAAATAAATATCATTATTAATAATAATTAGTATCAAGACTGACTACATTCACACAAGCAATTAAGCATAAGTTGTTACATACAAAGGCTGGTACTGCACAGTGCACATGAAAAATATGCAAAGTACACTAAAGCTTAACTGGCCTGATTCCATCTGGAGATGTGAGGGAATAAGATTGTTAAGCAAAATACTTTCAGAGTACATTAAACAGGGCATCATCAGACTGCAGGTGCAACAATTGGTATAAAAATACTTATATGCTATGGCGCAGAAGAGTTCCCTAAATTCTGATCCTCAACAGACTGCAGGTTGGTTCTGCCATTAGAAACATTAATTTTCACTCATCTGACAATACACCACCGTTCCTTTGATTTTTCAAGATATCCAAGTGAAATAGGAATCAGCTGCTATGTGTTTATGTGCATGTGCATGTACTGCCACGTCAGTATGAGTAAAAGTTTCCAGTAAAGAGCTCAAATCCATCTCTGCATAAACTCCTAAATGCTGGTGGCTGTAAGTAAAAGAGGAACAGTGGAAAAAATCCTGGTCATACCTGTTCACGTTGCTTTTCAGCATCTATTTTCTGCCATTGTGTGACACAGGATACTGGGCAAGATGGACCTATGGTCTGACCTAGTAAATGGCAATTCTTATGTTTCCCTGATCATATGCACACTAAATCCATTCTTGAATTTTGGATCTTACATTTTCTTTAACAGTAACCTCACAGTTCTAACATCTTCATGATGAGGATTTCATTACAGGATTCAGTTCTGTTCTAGTTGGAGATTAAAGCATGCTCAAGAGCATGTCATGTTCCTTCTTCCTCCAACATCCTCTTACACATCTTTTGGCAGATCACTCTTAGCTGTACATTGTTTTACAAGGAAAAGAAATTTCCAACAGAAGTCACCAATATGTTAATTTTAAAGAAAATACAGGTTTTCTATTACCTGCCAGGACAAGAATTTAGAATTCTGTATTTTTAAGGCAAATGTATAAAACATCTCATTTTAAAATACTCAAATCAGTCCCATTCTGTTCATAATTACTCTGGGATGATCAAGGTAACTGAATTGACTGGTGACTAAGGCTGTGATGAAAGCTGGAATAACTGAGATGGGAATCAGATTTTAGGAACTTGATTCTGCAAACCTTACTCACACTGAGCAGAACTTACTTATTTACGAAACCCCACCGATTTTGATGAGACTACTGAAGTGAGAAAGTGCTGCCAAGCAAAAGAAGGACTCACAGAAGAGAAATGATTTTCACAAACAAACAGCAAGCTACCATTATGACAGTCTGAGGATGTCATTTAAGACTCATGAAATGTCTATCAACATCTGAATCTGTGAAAGGCAGCAAACCAAGATTTGCTGTAGGTAAATTGTATTATATTGCAGATGGGTTTAAGAAGATGTCATAATAGGTTCACACATACTGAACTTCCGAGTTTGTAAGAAGGGAAAGCCATACTCTGTCGCAAGTTCCCTTCATTGCTTTTCCAGCTGTTGGCAAAATGATCACATATTATCACAGTAATAGCATATGATCTTAGCGTACACTTTGCTTCTCTCTGTGTGTATGCATTGCCTCTTCCCAACCACCTTCAGCTTTCTGTGATGACAGTCCTAGCCACAACCAGCATCTTTTACCTCAGGTGCCTGATTCATGAGAGACAGCAATCTGGTCCAAGAGGTGCAGTTTTCTTCTTCCTAAGGTCTCACCTTAGCTTGATAATACTCATCTACTCAGGCTCTGATAGAGCACAATTCTCTATTCTACTTCAGGATACAGTCCAACATTGCCTCTCAAGTTCAGCATCTGATGTCCAATGTCTACCCCATTCCTACTACTAGTTTTCTACTCTGCCCTAGTTCAATCATTTTGACTGAAGGTATCATGAGTCAGCTTCAGCTCAGATAACAGTATCAAGAAAAGCCAAACCACAGAGTGTCTTTTTCCTTCTTCCTAGAATCCAAGGATCTTTCTGCCGGATCAGGAGCAAAGACCGGAAGCATCAGATGCTCAAGTTAGGAGAGAAGTGAAGATAAAAGGAGCAAACCACTGCTCAGTGATGGTGGCTGGAACTGTATAAAATAGACTCAGAAGTTAGCAGAAGGAGATGACAGACAGCAGAGGTGATAAAGGCCTATCATTAAGTTCACTCTCCTACATGTACAGGATGTAGCTTGCTGATAAAGGATGTGAGATAGCAAATTGATATTATACTTGATAATTCACAGCCCAAGAAGAAACAAGCCATGAGGCAGAAGCTCATTGTTGGCACAACCTGCAGTACTGGGCAGGAGGAAGAGAATTATCTGGGTTATCTTCCCTAAACACCAGACCAGATTGAAAATGGAATGGAACAGGGACAGGTTTGGAGGGGAGTTGAGCCCAGCAAGAGTAACCAGAAAAGAATCACATGTGAGCCAATTATTTTGGCAGTTCAAAGTAGTGATGTTTTATAGTGAAAACCAGGATGAAAACAGAAAAGAAGGAAATAGAAGAGGAGGTAGAAGCTGGAGCAGGTCAGAATTTCATGTACTTTGCAGACCTGCTACTAGATGGAAAAGCAGCAAAAAGAAGCTTGTAGTAAGGTGGCAGTGGACACCATTCTATCCTCTACTGAGAGTTTTACATATCAATATCTGTGAAAAAACATACAGGGATTGTTTACAAAGCACCACTGCTAAATTATAACAAAAAAAATCTAAAAGTAATATAACTTACCATATAGCTTTCTTCCTGACTTTATCAACTGAAATGCATTTCTTCAGTCTTAAACAATATCAAGTTAGAACCTGGACTTCCTGCTGGGAAGTATTTCTATAATGGCAATCAGAGGCATTCCCTGAACAGATGTACTGGAGGGGTGAGTTATTCCCCAAATCTGTTTAGAACATTCATTTTTAAATCACTCCTTTTCCTGTTAACATATGGCTTGTTATCTTGCCACCTACTGCATGAGGTACTGCTGTTGCACATGTCTATTTACTTTAGTAGCAAAATTCTGGGTGCATTTGCAGCTAGGGCCTGAGGAAGAGGATGAAGAGAGCATTTTCCTTGCTTCAGCATCTTACATGAGACTCAGGCATTATATAGATTGAACATTTCATTCCAAATTCAAAGCGGATGGGACTATCTGGAATGGGAACACAGCCAAAACCTTCCTCCACTGCAGGCTAGCGAGTGTCTGGCAGCATTTGCTAAAGGAACATGTGCTGCTTCTTATAAAAGCAGGTATAAGGAACACCATTCAGCAAATTCATATGCCTAGATCTCCCATAAGCATTATTCCTGCATCTGTCATGCACAGGCAGAATCCCTCAGACCCTCAGCCACAGCAGCTTTATATCACCAGAGCTTCAGAGAAAAGCAAGGTTACAGTCAGTCTTTCTATGGGCACCTATACACATGTCTGCTCCAACATGTTCTAATTAGAATGCATTGGAGCAGGCTTGATTCATTCAGTCACTAATAAGAATGCTCTGACAGCCTCGGCATTGCATGCATTCAGTTAGCACCCCTGCATTTCAAAATGGTGGCAGGGGCGCTTTAACTAAAGCTTGTCAAATGAACTTTAGTTAAAGTGCCCTTATCACCATTTTGGAGCTCAGGGTGCTGAATACACAAGATGCTATAGGTGTTTTACTTAGAGAGGCTCCCAAGAACCACTCTAATCAAAATGCACCCCCTCCCCCACCCCAGAGCATGTGTAAAGGTGCCTTTTAAGAGATATTTAAAAAGCATTTTATTTTTTCCAATTTGTTTACAACTTCCCCAAACCAAGGTGCCTTACTCTAGTATTTTTAGGATTTGTTCTTCCATATTTGAGCACTCAAAGTTCCTCTTTGACTGTAGCTGCTATATGAAATAGACATTATTTCAGGAATGACAGTGTCAGAATTTCAGGTTGGCATAAATTATCTTTCACATACTTTGAAGTATCAACAGTAAAATTACAGTACTAACTAACCTCTTTCATTTTTTCCAGTTCATTCTGTAGAGCCTGCTTGGCAATCTCAACTTCTATAAGCTGCTGTCTTAACTTTTCATTTTCATCTTCTGTTATAGTACGCTTTTCTTCCACATTTTCTAATTCATGATGAAGTCTTACTGAAACATCCTTTGCAACCTAAATGGAATTGTAAGTAAAAAGAAAAACAAGGCGAGAAGTTATTACACTAATTCTAACCACTTGGGCACTGATTCTGTCTCTTGTTTAGTAGAAAACGTGTTAAGGGAATGCATAGAGGACAGTATTCAGAAGGAAATCAGATGACCGGGAATTCTGTCTATCTTTCACTAACTTTCACTATGAAAGAGGATTCTTTCCACTGTCTTCAATGAGAGTTGCATCAGAACCTATATCTGTATGACACCTTGGGGCTACTCAAAGCAAAAAGCAGAGCATCAGCTTCATCACCCTTGGAGACAGTACAGATTGTGCACGCTTTCAAACATAGCCAGTTCTCCCTACTCCTGCTGCTCTACCACTTCCCCTCTGACTGCACCCGAGTACGATCCTGTTAAGCATTTATTATCTATGGGAGTGCTAGCTAAGTGAAGAGTCCATGTTCTCTCTAGCCCGATGCTGTCTGGGCATCATATGGGACCAAAAGTAGGGGGAACAATTTCTTGCTTTCCTCCCCATTCACAATCAAAGTAAATTAAAATTCCATCTTTATTTCTAATAACATTAATAAAAAAGAAAAATAGGATAAATCACAGATGTCTTTGACCAAGAACCTGTGTTATTCACCAAAACACAATATAATTTTTTAAAGTGAAGCAATGACTCAGCATTTTTGTGTTACATTTTGAAATGCGCTGTCACAGGAGCAGGGTTTAAAGAAATAGAGGACATAATCCTTTTTCCCACTTCAGCATTAGCTTTGCCTCTCATGTCACTGCACTGTAACTTAATGGCACTAATAAAACTAGAATAACACATATATCAGGATCTGGGGGAACGCCTTTTCACCAGAGCGCCCCAAGGGATGACAAGATCGAACGGTCACAAGCTCCCTCCATGACCATTTCAGGCTAGACATAAAGAAGAACTTTTTTACTGTCTGAGCCCCCAATGTTTGGAATAGACTTCTGCCAGAGGTGGTTCAAGCACCTACTTTAAATGCCTTCAAGAGACATTTGAATGTCTTTCTTGCTGGGATCCTATGACCCCTGCTGACTTCCTGCGACTTGATGATCTTCCAAGGTCCCTTCTGGCCCTAATGTCTATGAATCTAAAATATTGAGGTAAACATCAACAATGACTATCATGATGATTTTGGTATCATGAGAGTCATTTTAAAAGGTTGGACTTGTGGCTTTCTTTAAGAATGGAAAAACATAGTTAATCCCTTCTTGGTGTTTGCAGTACTTAGCCTGAGATCAGAGATCTATCTTTTATGAACAAGACAATATTACTAACAATTTCAAAATATGCTTTTTAATTTACTGCATCTTTAAAGGAAAACAAAACATTGGCTAGCAGGTAATCAAAAAGAATCTTCTCCATCAGAAAGCAGCAGCAGTAGCAGCAGCTAGTGACTCACTCTCTTGACAGGAAACACAACCATGAGTGAGTGTACCAATACAACTGCTGTATGCTAGAACACAATCAATCAATAACCTTGCCACCATGCACACACACAAGACACATTCATACTGCCCAGAGGATGGAGATGAAGAAACCATGCTAGTTGAATTCCAAGTGTATCCTATGAAAAGGGACTGTGAGATATCAAATCACAGGGGCAGATCCTGACTTGCTTTGCTCAGCTGGACATTTCACCAACACCAGAGATTCCTCAGCTACCAATGAGCTAGTGTAACTGGCTCTTTGTTACTCTGCTTTCTGGTCCTGACAGAAGGATAAGGCCTAGGTTCCTTACACTAGATGCCATTTGATAAAAATTTTGGGGGAGAGTAAAAGTTTGATTGGCAAGGGTAAACACTTTGACTCATGTAGACTTCAATAAGGCATTTGTGGAGCATAAGGCCCCACAAAATAATCTGATCAAAAGTAATGTTATACAAAAACCAAAGCAGCACAGTGGATTCAAAACAGGCTATCTCAAAAAGCAATTGTGAATGGGGAATCCTCATTTCTAAAGGGTCATTTGTAGTGAGGTCCCAGAAGTAACTGTTTAACCCTCCATTATCCAAAGTCTTCATCAGAAATATCAAAGACAAAGTAAAAAGATTATTGGTGAAGTTTGTACATAACAGCAACATTGATATAATGACAAATAATAATGACAGGTGAACACTAGAGAGCTATCTGGATCACTAGGTAAATTGGGCTTCCTTGAACAACATACATTTTAATACAGGTAAATGCAATACTATACATCAGGGAAACAAAAATATGAGTTACCCTTGTAGGATGGACAGCTTTATTTTGGAAAGCAATGTCACTGAGAGGGCATCATGAATTTAGAGGGCATATGGAGGACTAGTAAAAAAAAGGTCAAGGTTTTGGCATTTGCTTCCATTTTGATGCAAAATAAAGCCAAAGCTTTTAGAAATTTTTCAGGAAGAAAATAAGAAAGAGACCCTTACACATCAGAATATGCAATAGTCTGATGGTTAGAACATTCATATGGGATGTGGGAAATCTAGGATTGGATGATTGCTGTACCTAATTCAAACCAGGAACCTGAACAGAGTTCTACCATAATTTCGGTTGGTACCCTAATTACTGGGCTACAGAAGCAGTTCTTTCTATCAGGCCCAGTGAATATTTAGTAATTAATAAAACATGGAAGAGCTGAAAAAAAAAGAGTGACTCTAGCCCAGACTTAGAATATTCACTTGGGATGCAAGAGACCCAGATCCAAGTTCCTTTTTCAAGTGGGTAGAGCAGGAACTTGAACATCAGCTTCCTACATGCCGGCTGAGCACTTTAACCACCTGCTTGTTCTCAGGTGTGAGGCTGACTCTTAAATATTTTTCCATAAGCTTTCTCGTACACCTGAGAAAGCTGCATCAAATCATTATGTTTCTGTCCAAAAAAAAGTTTGGTTTGGAAAAAAATGTTTTGGCAAATATTCCTGACCACGTCTACCCCTCATGGAATGAGATGGGCAAGGCAGAAAATGCAATCCTTGATAAGAATGCAAATAATAAATAGAAGTAGAAAGATGTTAGTATGGCATTACATGGCATCAGTGGAGAAAACTTATGGGAATGCCATACCTCATTCTGGTGTCCACATTTTAACAAGGAACAGTAACAAGGATACTGTACAAGCTGGAAGGGGTTCAGAAAAGAGCCCTATAAATAACCTACATGTGGAAAACACCCTAACTGTGTGTGACTAAAGATGCTTATTCTATTTAGCTTCTAACAAAGGAGGTTAAGAGGTGACTTGACCACGGTCTTTGTGTAGAGATAAGAGTTATGAGAGAAGAACAAGAATTAGTGGATGAAAGCTGAACCTAGACAAATGAAGATTATAAAACACCATTTTTACAGCAATGAACTTCCATATTGAGTGTGTTAGATTTTCCATTGTCTGAAGTCTATAAATCAGATCTGAAAGTCTTTCTAAAACATCTGTTATAGTTCAGGCAGAAGTTATCGGTCATATGCAGAAATTGCCTGGTAACATTCTATGGCCTATACAATGAAGGAAGGCAGACTAAATGATCATAATGGTTCCTTCTGTCCTAGGATCTATGGGCGAAATCTTGGCTCCACTATAGACAAGGGTTTTTTTTTCCCCATTGATTTCAGTAGAGCCAGTTTTTTGCCCTATGAATAACTTACGCGAATAGTTCCATTGAAGCTGGACTGAATGTTATAATATTCTCACAGCAGTCAATGGGACTATTCAGTGGGGTTTCAGGACCTGGAGCAGAGTGTTTTGGTTTGTTTTCTTGCAATGACAAACAAAGGGCCATATCCTGTCAGCCTTACACACATCTTAAACACTTCTCACTCAAACTTCCACTAAGTTCAATAAAAATGGGATTAAGTAAAGAGTAAAAGTTGATCCCAGAGCCCTATAAAATACTGCTGAAGACCGAAAAGTATAAATCTGGCCTTGGCTATCCTGTGGTCCCATATTGCTCTCAAGGGTGCATGTTTCAAAATAGCATTGAGAAAAATGTCTGAGTCAAGGCTCATTTGGGAACAGGCATTTGCCTCAGTGAAGCAGTTCTCCTCCCCATCTTCAACCCCACCAGCAGTCGCTAATGTGAGAGCCTTCTGTACCTTGAGGTCCTGCTCCATGCTCCGCAGGAGCTCTCCATCAATCTCCCCGGTCTGAGCATAGCGGAGCCGCTTGCGTTCAGCCTTACGTAGCCGGTACTGTAGGATCCGGCAGTTCTTGTTGGCTCTCTCCAATTCGTGGCGCATTTCCTGAAGCTGACAAGCGTCCTCCTCGGAGAAACTGTCCCTCATCTCATCCATCTCAGTCCTCAGCTCATCTATCTCATTCTGACACCCAGTGGGAAAGGAGAGGAGGCCGCACAGCGACCAACCAAGAAAATAAACATCAGAGACAGCAAGAGGGTTGGGAAACATGGCTCAAAAGGAGCTGGGAAACAGACGTTCTCCCTCCTGCCCTGTGAGAGCAGGTCAAGGGAAGCCAGCGAGGCCAGGGAAAGAACAAACAGGCATGATCGCCCTTCCATGCTCTTACGTCGGTGTGGTGCTCAGCCCTCCCCACCTCCCTCCCATCGGCTGGCACATGAATAATGAATAAGGGAGAAGCCAGGATTTGGCCCACCATGCTTTGTCGCTGCTCTGCAGCAAAGGCCCAGCCCCAGGGAGTTCCCAAGGGTCTGGCGACACCTCCCTCCCCCCAGGGCCCCTGTCCCACAGGAGGGGAGGGGGTGGGACGCTCCCAGGTGCACTCCCAGGGCCAAGAGGAGGAATTCAGCTCCCTCCAGCCCCATCCTGCCCTCTCCCAGGGCAAGCAACGCCCCCCCCCCCGTTCTATACCCCTCTCCACCCCCCTCCCACACCATCCAGGAGGAAGAAGCGGCTTCTTCTTCCTCCTCCTCCTTACCCCCCAAGGGAATAAAGGAGCCTCCCTGCTCCCCAGCTTAGCTGCACACCCCCGCCCCT
>NW_005842402.1:1144926-1152627 GCF_000455745.1 Alligator sinensis | reverse complement strand
CCCCCGACCACCCCAGAGCTCTTCCCTTGGGATCCCCAAGCGCCGGGGTCTCCTTTTCCAGACCTAAGGACTCAGCTAGATCTGGGAAAGGACAGGGCAAGGGATGCTCCCGCAGGAAGGGGCTCTCCGGGCAGAGCCAGGTCCCCTAACTACCAGCCCCGCCCTAGACTGCTGCTGCTGAAGTCACCACATCCATTTCAGACTCGGGATGTGCTAGGAGCTTGCTGGCTGTGCCCTGAGTCCTTTGCACGTATAGGTGAAAGTTTGCTTGTTTTTTTTTCCTTTTCCCTCTGATGAATCTGAGCATTTCCCAGTGACCCCTATTCTCTCAGGCTGGTTTTCCCCAACTGGTGTGTTTTTAAGTAGAGGAGAAAGAGAGTCACAGAGCAGTAGGGCTGGAAAGGCCTTCTTCCAGAGGTCACGTCCAACCCCCTGGGATCAGCCCAAGCCAAACCATCCCATACAACGCATTAGCTCTTCATAAAACTACCCTCAAGCCTGATGCAACACAAGAGCTAATGCCCTCACCTCCCACAGGTAAAGCAGGGGGACCAGGGCAGCCCATGTCATAGAGAAACGCGGCTGGAAGGGACCCCCAGAGGTCATCTGGGACACCCCCCTGCCTGAGGCAGGGTCAGCCCAAGGCCACCCATCTCATACAGTCCATAATCTGTAAACTCTACATAAGACTATCCTCCTCAACCTGACACAACACAGACCTAAACAGAAAACATCCTCTCTTTAAGTAGAGGTTCTGCCTGTTCTGCCTGTTACTGTGGTTACCAAATCCTGCTCAGCTGGCAACTTTTCTTCCCACATAAGCAAAGCGATAGTTTCCATGGTCACAGCCGCATATAGCACTGTGCTTGTTCCCGCAGTGTTACAAAGACGTGTCTCAAGACAGGCTGAAAATGCTGGCTGCGATTCACAGGATGGACCTTCACAGCCTTTGTCCAACTTCTACCCACAGGAGGAATTAATGTAAGGAAAGCAAAAAAAGCCTCCGGGCTCCCAGGACATTTCGAAGACTCTCAAATCAGCTGCAGTCCGCAGAGCATGAAGCAGGAAAGGCAGAGAACGGAACTGGGGAAGGTCAGCCTAGGTAGCGAGCTGGGCTGTGACAATGAATCAACCCCGGGAACATGACACACAGAGTTTGCGCTGTGTTTAAGTGCCAAGGATGTGGTCATTCCTGCCTTATGCACTGTCATCCATAGCCACGGTTGGATATTATGGTCAGAGAAGCACAATTTGGGCAAAAAGTTCCAGTCCAATGAAGTGCCTAGAGGAGGGGGGAGGGGGGAGAAGATCTGGTACCATTTAACCTTAAAGGTAAAAGGCTGCAATTGAGAGGGGAAAGGTGGGAAAATCCCTGCCCCTACCCAGTTCACTCTCCCTTTCAGCATCCACTCTCTGTTTCTGTGTGACCCAAGAGACTGGGCAAGATGGACCTACGGTCTGACCCAGCAAGTGGCAATTCTTATGTTCTTATTACCACCCCTTGCTTCACAAAAAGAGAAGCAAAATCAATCGGCTGAAATAGGTTTCTCCGCATCTCAACTGCCTATTACAGCTCCCTCATGCCTAGAGTGTCTGAGGCTGCTATTGTTCAGCACCCTCTTATAGAGAGAAGCCTCATTCTTGCAAAGAAAGTAAAGAGAGAGAGCAAAATAATAATAATAATAATAATAAGTTTGGAACCACCTTGATTTCTGTAGCTTGTGAATTACTCCGACTTTTACTCACAGCTAAAAATAAAACCAAGTACACCTAAGAATTTCTCTCAGCCCCTCCCCTATCCTGCGCCCAACGTACGGTGCCTGCTTCCTGTATTCAGAGCCCTGATGAAGAATGTCTTACACTGGAAAGCTTGCCTAACTTTCTCCCAACTACACAGCTGGTCCAATAAAAGACATCACCCGAGAAAATCCTTGCCACTAACAAATCTGTCACCCTGCACACTACCTGGATTTCCTCGGGATGTTTCACTGCAGCAAAGAGCAGAGATTTCTCAGGAGAGTAACCTGGATCCCTCTGTCCCAAACTCCAGCCCCGGCTGGCACCTCTCCCGTGGCAAGAGCTCTTGCAGTCCTACAATGGAAACGCGTTTCAGTCCCAGTCCGACTCCTGCAGCTGCACAAACTCGGCAACAGAAGCAGATCTCCAGAGGCAGGAGTCACGTGGCTCAAAGAGGTGGCAGGACGTTAAGTCCCTGCAGGTTTTCCGGTTGGAAACAGCTGCCAAGGAGGGGGATGCACCAGCAACAAAAGAGAGACATGCACTGGTTCCACCTGCCACGCGGAGCTGGGATCAACCAGGGATCCAGGCAAGGATCTCTGCTGAACTGAGTGGATCCCTCGGCAGAGCTCATCCCTCTCTCCCCCTGGCAGGTTTCAATCTGCTGCCCATTGCAAGGGTGCTTGACAGCTGCGGCTTTCAGCAAGCAGAGGGATGGGAGCATTTCAGCAGGGTTACCCTACACTGATTGGATCTGACTCCTGTTCAGGGCTCCCTCTCTTTTTCTCTCTCTCTCTTTTTTTAAACAACAAAGGCTTTAAGACAAAGCATCTGCGTTACTCACCAAATCTGTCTGCTGCTGGGCTGGTCAAATTCATGCACACACGAGGTACCAAGCAGTGCCAGAGCCTCTCAGGGAAATGCAGCAATATTCATGAGCTGACCTCACTGGGCCTGGGAGAAGGAGGTGGGGGAGGGAGACAAGCAGCCAAGGGAAGAGAATAGAAGAAATTAAACGACCCCCCCTGAAACAAGAAAGAAAGAAAGAAACCACGCCCAGGCCTTGAGGATGAATTCTAGTTCCTGTTCTCTGCACGTGGTAGAATTGGATTAAGGCACAAATGAAAGGAAGGCATTAGGTAGCCAGAGAGGTGGACAAAATTCATTGCATGGAAACAATCGATTCTGATCAATTATTTATTCTGGTCTTTCAGGGAGCCTGCTTGAAAAAGACAGCAATACCAGATGCCTTCTGCCACAGCAGCATGACAATAGCTGGATTTTCCTTTGTTCGGATGTATCCTTTATCTGCACTGGAAGTGCAGCAAATCCCTATTGCTCCTAACTGACAAAGTCCCAGTACCCTGAATTAAGGTAGAGGCGATGCCAAATGGTGAAGGGGAATTTCTGTGAAGGGGAATTTCTCTTTTTCTTTCTTCCTTCCTGTGATATTTTCCTGACAATGTCCTGACTTACTGGGTTAAAAATAGAGATGATGCCATTCTAATCTATTAAGGCTGATTCAATTACTTATTTCTTCATGTGAGTGTAGAGAGCATATCTCTCTGTGCTGAGTATTTATTATGGGCTTTCTTACTTCATCTAGGACCATCCCTCAAGTATATAAGATAAAAATAACAGAATGGATGCCCTCTTGCCCTCCACTCCATGTATGGAAGAGAATGGCTTGATTCCATAGACCAATTACACGTGTGAAGAATTTGTCCAGGAAAAGCAACATGGAAGAAATAAGTTTTATCCTTTCGTTTTGGAAGTGCTGAGTTTTGTGGTCATTCTGATGTCTTATGTAAAATGACTTCCGTAGACTCTGTCCAGCTCCTACTAAAATTCTGATTCCCACACTCCTATGGTCTCTGTTCTAGTGGAGCATAGCTGTAATCTCTCAAGTAACCAGAGACAGAGCTATGTAGGTGGGTGAATATCAAAACAGATACCTGGAACTGAACTTTATATTAATTGGGTAGCCAGGGCAGAATGAAAAGCTTTGGGCTGATGTGCAAAAACCTTTTTTGGTCCAGCTGGAATATTTTTCAATATACCTTGCAGAAATACTTCAACATACCTTGCAGAATTCAAACCTAAAAGGTCAGAAGTGCATGGATTACTGTGTCCACTATAAGAAGTATGATATTCGGCAAGTTTGGGATGGAACAAGGCATTTTTTTTGCCATAGCTAATTGGGGATCTGACATTCAAGAATCCAAAAAAGTATCCTTGCTCTATGCTGTGCATGTGTAGACTTGGCAGAATTCAATTTTCATTTTTTTTTTATAATTTCAATGGATAATAGCAATGTTTATTTTTAAGCATTTATTTTGATTTTTATCATTTTAAGTTTTCAGGATTGCATGAAATTAGGGATGTGGGGGGCAGGCAATTCATTAATGGCAGTATGCTGTTGGACCGCTGCCAGCTGAGGGGCAGAGCTACCACCAGTCCCAGCTCTGCTTGCCCATGGCTCCCTTGTCTGCTTTGTCACTTCCTCTTCCTTTGTTCCCTGTCCCTGGGGCTTTTGGGAGTTGCAGTCCAAACTACAGTCAGCATGGTTCTGTAAAACTGCTCTCCATGTCATCATCACACAGTACAACAGCCATTATTTTTCTTATGTCACCTTTCCATAAATTTTGATTAATAATAATGGAAATACTTTTTCGTTGGTCTGTGAGGGTGAGGTGAAATTAGTGTTTATCAACACTTACTGTTAAAAATTTAATCCTGTTGAGACTATGTATGGGTTGGAAGATGATTTAAGGACTTTTCCCTCCACCCGTTATAAGCACTTGCAGCATAACAGGGCAGGTTATTTCCAGGAAGTCTGCTGATGATACCAGATTATGCTATAGTGATAACAACCATACAGTATACCAAAGAGAATAGAATGCCTCTGAGCGCACCTGTTAGTACCCCCACAGTTCTAAGGAGAAATGTTCTGCTAAACTAAGAGGCATAATTAAGCCTCAGCCTCCTTAGCCTCAGTTTGGTGTAATGAACTAATGGAGGATTTGTTGCTCCTTTTGGAACAACAGAGAAATATTCCCATCCTCCCATTCTTTCCTCCCCGCACCAGCTCTGTGGAGCAGGGTGGCTCAGGGATATGACTTATGCAGGGAAACCTTTGCTAAAATGAATATCTTTGGAAAGTAAAAATAAGCCCACAGGGGTACCACATGTCCTCCGGAAAACAGAGTTCCATGTGGGCAGGAATTTTATCAACACGACTAGCAAATTGCCCATCAAGAATGACAGTGGGGGCAGGGAGGGATGAAGCACCACCACCCACCACCCCATGCTGCCACCGCCTCCCAGGAGGCCGTCCCCTCCATCCCCCTCCACCAGCACCCCACGCTGCTGCCACCTCCAGCACCGCTGGCCTCATCCCCTCCCTGCCGGCCCTGCTCCTTGGAGGTGGTGGAGCACCGCTATTATGGCGGGGACAGAGCACAGGAGTGAGGCCAGTGCTGCTGGCCTTGCCCCCACCCAGTCTGCCCCCTCCATCCCCACTGTCATAACTGTGCTTCACACTCTGATTGGTTGTTTCACTAACCAATCAGAGTGCTCCAAGAGCATTATGGACAGACAGACTAAGCCCTTTATTATATAAGAATACTGACCTGTTCACCTGGAGAACTTTCAGAAAGCAGAACTTTGACCAGTGTTCTGAAGAACAACTGAAATATGAAAAACTCCTTTTGGAATGTACAATATTTCAAGTATTTCATTTGAACCTTTAAACATGCACCTGCCATAAAATTAGTCAGCAATTATACAATATATACAATGAAATAATACCAGGTGTTTGAAACATGCGGAATGAAGAACATGAAATACCTTAGTGTGCAGTGCTTAAGAATAAATCCAGTGCAATGTACCACCTTCATTCAGCCCCTTATATCTAGCCCCTAACAAATTTAACAGATTCAACTGGTGAAAACTAGTTTGCCTGCCTCAGTGAAAATACAACTTCATAGACAATGTCACAGAGATATAGCCATTACAGCTGCCTATAGACGTGCTTGTTCACATTCTAATCAGAATGTGTTAGAGCAGAGTAATCGAGTGTGCTCTATGTTCTAACTAGAATGCTTCAGTGTCTCATCATCACATATATTAATCCCCCATATGTTTCAAGATAGCCGTGAGGGTACTTTATCTAAACCTCATTGAATAAGCTTTAGATAAAGCATCTTGTAGCCATTTAAAAATGCATGGGGCTTAATACATGTGACCGTGAGTCATTTTAATTAGAGTGGCTGTCCAGGAATTACTCTAATTAAAATGGCACTCTCCCAACCATGAACACATGTATAGACTGTAGCAGAAAGCTCCCTTTATACATTTCCCTTCTGGACATTGATATAACAGAAGCCCCTTCTTGCTTGCACACCCCACTCCCCACCCCACTGCATATTGTGCATTTCTTTTTCCTTCTAAGTATTGGCAGAGACCTAGCATACACATTACATGGGTGTGGCAAGGCTTAGAGCAAGCCAGAAAGTTGAAGTGGCTTTCTGTAGGGGAAACCTAGAAACTACATCTACATATCAATTAAGCTCAGTGTCACTAAAGAATACAAAAGAACTAATGTATCCACTTCAAATACTGTAAATATATCCTGTGCTAACCTAACTCACTTACTGTCCCCAGTAGCCTTTGATCCTCACTACCTCATATTGCATTTTTATATATTTCTCACAGCGCATTTTTATATTTCACCTGTCTCCTCATTACCATGGAATTTTGTATTTTATATTTTATACTTTTAAACCCTTAAGGAATGTACTCCCTGTAGAATGAAGTTACACCCTAGACCATTGTTAAAAACTGCATTGAAACTGTAATTGTAAAGTGATAAAATCTGCTATATTGGACTGGTCCCCCCTGAGTGAATGTGAGTGTATGATTATCAATAAGTGATTAAATGACAATAGCCTAGCCAGAGGAACTTACCATTACAAAACTCTACTCTACAGGCCATTTTAGGCTAATTAAGCCAAGGAACTGATTCCTGCAATTGAGCACCCACCCTATTGGCTATTTCTGCAACCATTAACAATACCATTGTTAATTAATCAAAATCACAAACTGACTCCTGAACCTGCACTACCGGCAGGCAAGAACCCTGTGACTAACAGCTGTTGTGCACTACTCAAGACCCACGTGGGACACTGACCTCTGGATTAGGCAGCCAAAATGATGCTGGGGAATCATACAAGTCTGCCAGAAAGGGGTAAAAGGCAGTGAAGTGTGACCCTTAGTGGTGCCCTGACCACTGCAAGCACCTGACCTACCAAGACAGAAGGACAAGCAGGTGACTCTCATTCTGGAGAAGACATTGCCTTGAAGGAAGCTGACCATTGACAGCAGACTCCAGAGCCTCAGATAGGTAGAAATACTAACACCAGTGTTCTCACAATCACTGCAGCAGCTACTATTCACTTTACTACATGAGTCTAAGTGACATAGGCTTGAATGAGTGAGTGTATGTGCGTGTATGTGTTAAGGTGGCCAGTACCCCTCATAACTCAAAGTTTGCAGTTATGATATTATTGGTAAGTTCACATCCCGTACAATAAATTAGAATTCATTATGATCCCGTGAGTTGGTCCATTGTAGCCAACAAGACAGCCTACATGCTTCAAAATCACACATCCTTTGGTCCTGCCACAGAAAACAAGGAAACTAATTTTAGCCCATATTTTGAAATATTAAAGAGTCATTGGGCGCATCTACATGAGACACTTTACTGTGCAGTGTCTCGGACGGCCAGGGCCGACTCGAGTTACGATCGTATGTCAGGGCGGGCTGGTGAATGGAGAGGCAGATACAACTTATTGGTTGTAAAAAACTTTACTCACACCGCTTGCAATCACGACGCAGGTGGTCCGGTTGTCGGAACAACCACACGAGTTGTTCCAGCTGGCGGGGCCCAAGCCAGTTAATCCG
>NW_005842402.1:1144257-1144694 GCF_000455745.1 Alligator sinensis | reverse complement strand
GAATAGTGGGAACTCTTTGCACCGTGCATTTCTGTGCTGCAAAGAAGAAATGCATCCTGCAAAGGAAACTGCAAATTGGCGGGAACTCTCTCCTACACATGGGTTCTCAATTGCAGCAGAACACTCTGCCGTGCAAAGGAGCTCTCATGTGGCCAGGAAATTCCATAGTGCCGAGGCACCAAAATCATTGGGTTGTGACATGCCCCCTTGCTGACGGCACAACTGGAATTTCAGACACATGAGCACGTCTTAAGGCTTTCTTGCTTCGGGATGTACTGACCTGGCAAAGCTTTAACAACCATTATATATATAAAACAACTTAACAGACCGGTCTTCTTAATAAATTATAAAATACAATAACTTTAAACATATAACAACAACTGTTGATCATCGTCTGACTGGAGAACATCTGATTGGGACTTTCTTCGTCTAGTAGT
>NW_005842402.1:1138777-1139264 GCF_000455745.1 Alligator sinensis | reverse complement strand
GGGGCGCCGATAATAGCCCCAGCCGCTCCCCATTATGCATCTGAACTCCCCGAGGGATAGCTTTGTTCTCCACTCTTTTATTACGGCTTCTTCTCTTTTTACAGAGAAGTAACCATCAATATTTCTTTGATCCCCTTCTACCACCTGGTGGTAAGCGATATGCGCCCATAGATTGTTTGCATTCTCTATGCGGCGTGTCCCGGTGTGCCAGGGGCAGCACCCAATCAGATTCATCTCCATCACCGTGCCCTTAGATCCCATCCTCGTCGCCACGTCTCGGACAGCCAGGGCCGACTCGAGTTACGATCGTATGTCAGGGCGGGCTGGTGAATGGAGAGGCAGACACAACTTATTGGTTGTAAAAAACTTTACTCACACCACTTGCAATCACGACACAGGTGGTCCGGTTGTCGGAACAACCACACGAGTTGTTCCAGCTGGCGGGGCCCAAGCCAGTTAATCCGTCTGCAATTCGAAGCTGGCGGGG
>NW_005842402.1:1126127-1138598 GCF_000455745.1 Alligator sinensis | reverse complement strand
GTGTGAATAATTTAGCACTGGCCAATAGCGGGGCACAAATTTACATTCGAATAGCGGGAACTCTTTGCACCGTGCATTTCTGTGCTGCAAAGAAGAAATGCATCCTGCAAAGGAAACTGCAAATTGGCGGGAACTCTCTCCTACACATGGGTTCTCAATTGCAGCAGAACACACTGCCGTGCAAAGGAGCTCTCATGTGGCCAGGAAATTCCATAGTGCCGAGGCACCAAAATCACTGGGTTGTGACATGCAGTAGACCCAATTACTCCACAGTAAGCATCCATGTCTACATGTAAAGACACTTACTGCACAGTAATTGGCTTTAATCGTGAGTAAATTTTCTACCTGAAAATGCAAGTAGCAAATTTACTCATGATTAGTAACTGCGCAATAGCGCACATGTAGACCCCTGACTGGGAGCAAATGTGCTCCCAGTTAGCCGGGCAGCAGAGGGTGCGAGATTGTTCCCTGCCCCCAGGAACTGCTTGCTACCAGGGCAGGCTATGCCACCAGAGCCGGGAGGAGTGGGGGGGGAGAGGGAACAATGTCCCCCTGCCTTAGCAGCAGAGAGCTCCCAGCCCCCGCTCCATGTTCGCAAGAGTGGGAGATTCTTATCAGGGAGATAAAGATTTCCCAGCCCAGGTCCCACAGTTGCAGAGTGGAGGGTGGGAGCTCCTTGCTGCCTCAGCAGGGGGACATTGTCCTCACCTGGACTCTGGTGGCAGAGCTCGGCCCAGCAGCAGGCAGTTCCCAGGGGCAGGGAGAAGTGTCCCAGCCCCTGCCAGGAGACAACTTTCTCCTGGCCCCTGGGTGAACATCCAGAACTCCTACTGGCTGCTGCAGAGACCCATTGTAGGGCCACAGAGAGTGGGAGCAGTCTGCTGCTGGGAGCAGCAAATCTTCTCCCATGTCCCTGCACATGTAGACATGTACCCAGGAGAGTTTACTCTTGAGTAGTTCACTTGAGAGTAAACTGCTCCCAGATTATTTGCATGTGTAGATGCACCCTTATCATCTTTTTTTAGGATTCCATATCCTTGGCCTTAATAAGGTTGACCCTATACCTATGGTCATAACAATGTGTCTTAACAGCTTTTACCTAGTGCAAAGAATATTACTAAGACATTGATAATAGCTAGATGCCTGTCTCCCACTACCCCATTCCATTATCTCAGTGGAAATCATATTTAGCATCTATTCACTTGATGAGGAAAATAACATTGTAACTAGCCCAGATGTACGCTGGAAACCTCTGTTAGTGTAGTAATGCTGATAAGGGGTGAGATTTTCTGACACTTCTAAACCCACGTGCATGGAGCCAGAGCTGCCTGCAGTGGGCCCAGGACTACATGCTGGCCCTGCACACTGGCTTCCAGAGAGGAAGTCACCCATGCTGAGGGGCCAGCAGCCACCTCTGCCCCTGGACAAGCCACCCACCCACTGGGCTTGCTACAGCATGCACACCCACAGGGGAATGGCCAGAAACTGGAGTGTTGACTGCCTGTTCCTGGGCTCTGCCCCCTAGGTTTCCCTACCCCATTGCCACTCATGCTGAGAGGCCACATGCACAACCATAGCACTTCACTTGAAAATAGTTCACGCAAGGAAGTGGGTGTTTTATTGTTGGTGGGTGGGGTGGGGTGGATGGTAGAGGGGCTCTGTTTTTGGGGAGAGAGAGGGGGTCTGTTTGATGTGAGGAAAATAAAAGCTGTTCTTCTTCTGAGATGGCTGTAGTGAGTATGGTGCTGAGGTTTGCAGGGGGAGGGTGCAGGGTCCATAAGCAGCTGTCCAAGCACACTACAGTGGGGAGTGCAGGAGGAGGTGGTCATCCAGCATCTCTCATGCCTGGTGCCCTAGCCCCCACTGGTGGGTGTGCAGCTCACCAGGGGCCTTGGCAGGGGAGCACAACACAGTTGCTGCTGCAGCAGCTGGTGCTCCTGCTGCCCAGTGTCCTCTGCCCACCACTCCTCCTCCCATCAGGCCTCGAGAATCAGGTCCTCCCAGGCCTCACAGATGTTATGCATGATGTGATGATGACTCAGTAGATGGTGTGCTCAGCAAACTCAAGGCAGGTGGTGAGGGTGCACCAGCATCTCTTGAGGAGGCTGAAGGCGCATTCTGCCAGGGCATGAGTCTGGTCCAAGCACTGGTTAAAATGGGCATGGTGGGGAGTCCAGGTGGCTGGTGTAGGGCCACATAAGCCAGGGCAGGAGCGGGTAGGCAGGGTCCCCAATGAGAAGGGGTGGGACAACCACAGATCCCAGCTGCAGGTCCAGCACTGCCAGTGTGAAGCAAACACTCTGCACTAGGCCTGGCAGGCTGGAGTTGTGAAACACATGGGTGTCATGGGCACTGCTCGCCCAGCTGGCACTCACTTTTGTGAAGGTGGCATGGTGGTCAATGATGGCCTGGAGCAAGACAGAGTGAAAGCCCCTCTGGCTGTAGTAGAGGTGGTCATCATGGGGTGGGCAAGTGACGGGGATGCAGATTTCATCCAGGGCTCCAATACACTGGGGGAATCCCAGATCATGGAACCCTACCACCACGGCCAGGGAGTCATGAACCTGGAACACTGTGTGGCCCAGCTCGTCCTGGAGGGTGCCACACACCTCCAGCATGGTCTTTCCAGCAGTGGCCTTGTGCACTCCAAAGAGATGGCCCACATAGCAGAGGCTGGTGAGCATGGGCAGGTTGAGCAGGGCAAGGGCCAGCCAAGTGCCTGAGGGAAGGGGTGGCCACATGGAAGTGTCCTGATGCTTCAGGTGTGGGCAGAACTGCTCCAGGAGGTCCAAGAAGGTGGCCTGTCTCATCCTGAATGTCATCCACTGCTCATCATCCAGGTCTGCTGGATGACGTACAGCTAACAGTCCAAACTGGCTCAGTGGGCCCAGAGGCAGTGGGGCTAGAGGATAGCCCTGGCAATGGCATCCAGCAGCCCATCATCAGCATCCCCACTGGAGTCTAGCCAGCAGAACAGGGTCCAGGCAGCAGCTGTGCAGCAACAGCAGCCCTGGGACAGTGCGGTGCAGCCAGGCAGGCAGTCACTACACATGGGAGAGCTGGTGGGGCCCTGATGGCCATAGGCCAGCTGGTGGTCAGCACAGCATGTCAGCAGGGGCAGTGCAGTGGCCAGTAGGAGCCTGGGGTACAAGACATCGCTGCCATGGGCAGGGGCTGGAGCAACCATGGCATGGGGAGGCAGAGATGAGACAGCTGCCACATGCTGCCCCTGTGCTGTGCATGCTGCTCCTGACCAGGGAAGTGGCTGGGCAGGGGGCAGAGAGGGGGGCTGCCTTTTCAAGATGGCTGCCAGCTGCTGGCACTGCAGCGGGAGCCTGGAGCTACCCCTGGTGGCAGCAGGGGGCCATTGCAGGGCCACAGGAAGTCGGAGCAAATCTACTACCACGTCCCTGCATGTGTAGACGCCTGCCCAAGAGTGTTTACTTGAGAGTAGTTTACTCACAAGTAAACTGATCTCTGATCAAATGCGCGTGTAGACACACCCCCTGTTGATTTCCAGCATCAAAATTAATAATGTTATACAAAAATTAGAATAATTAAAAATATAGGATCTCATTCTGTTGCTATGAAAGCAAAACTAGGAGAGTGAGGAATTATTTGTCATTACTTTATTTACTAGAATTTATTTCTAATAATTAAGAAATACTCTTGGCTGTATTCTTGCTGTCAAATCATCTTGCTGAGGGCTGCAGGAAGTTTGCTCTCTTCTGCTGTTCATGTCACTACAGTAAACCATTGTATCCATTGTTTCAGCAATCATGCTTGTACTGAGCATGCTATGAAACAAGCCATAAAGTTCCTTTCAACCATTTCTAATTATAAGACATATCTACAAAGTGCTCTCTGCCTTTCCTGGACTTGCTGTTCCCTGCTTTGTTTTGACAGAAATAATTTATCTCGGCGATAGTGATTCCTAAGACGATTCCTGAATAAAATGGATACAAATTATATTTAGGCTGAGGGACTATTTTTAAAGGATTCTATGCTATTGTATTACTTCTGGTTATCCTTCTTGTTCCATGTCCCATATTTGGAGGTTGGAGTTATGCCAAAACAGCACTTTTGCAAATATGCAGAAATCTTATCAGCCACACATTTAGGGGAGGTGGGGTGAAACATTGGTCTTCATTTTGCACTTATACCCATAGCACAGTGTTCACAATGTGAATCAGCCCTCCCCACCTGTTTGTCAATTCATCAAAATATTTGTATTATCCAGGTGCTGGATACATTCACATACATTATACATAGCCTCTAGAGCTTGTTGGCGAGTTAGAGAAGTTCTGGTTCACATCACAATAATAGCAACCAAGTCAATTTAAGCCTTGTCAGTGAGGGAAGAATGTCAATAGGAATTTTAAAGGGTTAATGTAATAAGATAGTTGTCTGCTTTCTGATTCAGCCACAAGAAAGCAGTGCTTTCAGACTCATTTCCTTGAATATTCTTTCTTACGCTGATACCACATTAAAATGTTTTGAATCATAGGCAAATTGTAAAGGACCTGTTATTATATCTACAATTGCTTCTGTTCTCACTCTGGCCTGCTGGAGAAGCAGTTTTTGTGTGAATGAGGCTGGAGTCATGGTTTCTATGGATACATCAACTGCACGTCACCTCATCAAACAGTTCCAACCACTATTCCACGTAGTGGTTGGCTTGCATTCAATTTAATCCTCATTTCATGGGGGAGGGGAGCACTTAAACAGAGGGAAAGGAAGAGTCTTAAAGAGCAATGTGGAAACAGGAAAAAAGGGTGCTACAATTCTACAATCCATTTTATTTTTAAATAACATAAGAAAAACAAATTGTAGAGACTTAATTCTTCCAGGGCAGGGTCCCCTCAGAAAATGTACCTCACTAGGAAGACTCTGTTTTGTACCAGCAGAATGTGGCATAAATATAGTGAAGATTAGATACTAAGGGACTAGATTTTATTCTTAGTTATTGTAAAGTGAATTTTCAAGATTTCTGTCAAACATGGCATATTTGCTATGATGGAAACCTGGTATGAATGAGATAAGAACCTATAGTGTGACTTTGGCTTTGCATCTATTAGTGTTTGTCAGATCAGAATCTAGCTCACAGATTCTGTTTCAAGCTGATGATAAACAGATGCAGGAGCTGAATGCTGAAATGCTGATGCGGTCACCAGTAGGGAACAAACCATCAGAAGATAGACTTGAAAAGCTCCTTTATTGATTTGAAGGTAAGGACACTGGAGACTGATTCAGGAGAGTTCTCAAAGACTGGAGCTTTAAGTTAATGCATTTGGATGGAGGAGAGACAAAAAACAAACAAACAAACAAGTTTTCTCTTTAAAATGTAAAGTACTGAATTAACTCAGTACCTGCTCTGCTAATAAATCAAGATATTTCTAATTCAGTGTGAATAATGAATTATTTGTTAATGGCATGTATATTTCTAAGAGGATCTTGAACTGGTTCCAGTGGGATTAACTGAGGGAGCCATATTAAAATGCCCAGGTTCTTGAAAAGGTGAAAACCCCTACCACTCACTAAAATGTTTGTATGGGGCAGAGATATGATATACAGTTTTAGCTTTTGAAAATATCTTTCCATAAATTCCTTGCTACAAGTGTCATCTTTATTATAAAATTAACCTGTATAGGAAGCACTGAAAGCTGATATTAATTACTTTACCTTTTCACAATCACCTGGCAATTCACCAAGTCTTAATTGTTCAGATGAAACACTTCCCTCTATCCAAAATCAAGGACAAAACTTCTCTTAGCATCAATGGGCACATTCCGATGAGTGGAAATGTGCTTTTCCCAGGGACAAACAGCAGCAGCACAGCTGCTGCTTATCCCCAGGAAACACCTGTGCATGCATGCTCTGGAGTGCAGCATGTTACCCCCCAGGTGAGGTAGGAGAGGCTGGGGCCAGCACCTGGTCAGGCCCCACTAGCCTTTCCTGGGGTCCTGAGGGCCTCTGGGGGCTGAAACCACAGCAAGCTGGCAGCACAGAGTCTGGCCAGCAGCCAGAGCATGGCTCCAGCCAGCCAGGCTCTGGTTTCCAGCAGTGCACACTGCCGCCACATGTGCTGCCCCACTTTTTTAAGGCACAGATTTTTTTGACACCGGGATCTCCTGGTGTCAACCCTCATTCCCCACCCCTACTACAAATTAGCAGTGCAGGGAATGCCTGCATGTGTGGCACATGCGGTATGCAGTGCAGACGGATGGGTCTGCACACATTCACGCTTATCTGGATGCACCCAATAAGGCCAGAATTTTACCCCTGATTTCTAAAATATTTTGATCATTTTGACCAGATCCTTGTTTTCAGGAGACATGGTTGGCACTGTATTTATGACCCAGATACCTTGTTCTGGGTGGACCCAAAACCCTCAGACTGACCATGACTTCTCCATTCAACAATAGGCAAATGTAATTGATACACAATGATAGCAGATAAGAATAATGCAAACAATTCTATATCTACCAGTCCTATAGCTGTTATAGAGTCAAGGTATATCTGGCCAGTATACGAGCTTCTCCCTGAGGTTCTTTCTTGAATGTCAGATGTCGGCAGCCTGGGGGTCAAAGGCCAAGGCCCACGCCACCCCCAATGCGGTGGGTGAGACAGGCTGGTGATATGTGCTCTGTCAATGGCAGCCTCTGGTTTTCTTGTCAGGGACCCTTTGCTGCTCTGAAATATCTCCTTTTGTGTCCTTTCCCCCCCCGCCCCAATGACTCTTCATCTCTGGGCATCATTCATTGATCTTTCTATGGTCATCATACTGTCCATGTTCTGTCCTGTCAGCATATTCCATTGTTTCACAAACCCATCACATGCATAAATCTTAATTTGGGTCGTTCCAGTATCCTCCTAATTTGGTCTGTTCCCCAAAACCAGAAATTCTAAGGGCTCTGCAACTGGGCACTGTAACTTGGCCAACACAGCATGCTATGGACAAGTGTGGTACATGTCTTCTATTTCCCAGCCTGTGCATCTGTTTGCTGCTTGCCTTTGTCAGACACAGTGGGCCAGGAAGGATAACAACAGGCTTTTAGAAATGAATTAGCCCTTGCCATTGCCCTGGACCATTATTCTAATACATATCTTCTTTACCTACAAGCCAATTCCCAAAAACAAATCTCTAAATACCATTTTCTAGCTATCAGACATTGGCTGACTGACTAGCCTAATCTGAGCACTGAAGTATTTTATGTTAATGTCATTACTAAATAAATCCTCAAAAATATACTTTTCAACATACACTTTTCTAATTAACAACTATTTCAGCATGACATAGAATAAAAGGAAATGTTCTGTTTGTTATAAATGCTCCAGATAACCTGCAAAATTATGCGCATTCATAATATGGTGTAATATTACAAATTCCCAAACAAGCTGTTAAAAAGATTAAAGGAGAGAATATCATTACCATGCACATATATTAATAGAATATTATACATTTAAATAAAACACATGTAAACATAAAAAGTCGAGATATTTGAAGTAAAAGTTCTTATATTGACTTGAATTTTGCCCTGTTCCCATCCAGCATTCCTATCAGGGAATATAAAGGAGTACTGTTATCATTACAGTCAGAGCCACACCCATTTTGTGGTTCCAGGGTCACAAAACTTCTTGCCACAAAATAGTGCTCCATAAACTCAGCCTTTTGTTAAGAAAAAAGACTTTTTAAGCTTCGGTTTCAAAGTAAATCAGCTTTAACTTAAGTTACCATTCTGACTTTGCAGGTGTTTATTTCAGTGGGCCATTAAGGTGGCAAGGAAATAAAAAATGTGGGTATAGTATTAAATACATTTAATTTAATTTTAAAATTAATTGCAAGAGCTACTGAACTGATTGTATTATTCCATTTCATATTCAATCATTATCAACCTAGATTTTTAAAATGTGTATGAAGCTGCCAGATAATTCGCATTTTGCAACTCTAGAATCCACAGGATCTAGGAATCTAACCATGAAATTCAAGTAGCTGCAGATTACAAGATTCTTTCACTACAACTTTAGAGACCAGAAAAATATCTTCTCCCAATGCATAAAGTTTACCATCAGAGAGATTCTTCTATTTTACAGCTCTGAGTATACAAAATAGGTACTAGCAATTCAGTTCCCCTCACTCTGTCCTGTTAATGTTCTGCAACCTGATGTGATGGATGTCTGCAGAAATGGAAGGAGTTAAGTCTCCCTATTAATTCATTCTTGGCCTCTGTCTGGATACTATCAACATATCCATCTGTATGTTGACATGGATACCTATCCAGTAGGGACTTAACTGAGCACTTCTAGAAACCTTATTACTCCTGCTTTATAAGTGGAGTAAGTGAAGAACTGAATGTGTAAATGATATGCACAAGGCCACATAGCAACACATAACAAAGTTAGGACTAAATCCTATATCTGATGACTTCCAACACAGTACAACAGCTGCAAATATTCAAATTGTAGTTTCCATGTCAAAATAGCTCTATGATTCCATGTCAGCATCATTAAATTCTTCTTCTTAGTGGCTTAACAGATAGAGCAAAGGGCTAAGACTTAGAAGTACTGACGTCTAGTCCCGTAGATAGAGTAGAGCAAGTTGCTTTGCTTCTTGGTGCCTCAGTTTTGCCCTAGGTAAAATGGGAGATAGTAATATAGTTAAGGGAATATACTCTTTATTATAAATTGTTTTGAGAAAGTAGAATGAAAATTGCTATTAAATATTTTTTAAGACATATTCAAAGTTTTTTATCTATTAAAAAGATAAAGCATATTCTATTGCTTTGCATGGTATAGAGATATGAGATACAGCTTTAGCTATTGAAAATATATAATATTTTGAACTTGTATGGAACTTTTCATTAATTCATGGTTCCTTTCATAAATTTTAGGCATGCATGATTTCAATTTTAGAGACTGAAATTATATGATTTTATCATACATTTGACTGGGGGGTTTTGTACTGTTTTCAGACCCTAAAGTTTGAATGGTTGAAAGTTTAACTATCAATAAAACACAGGAAGTATATTTGCATACTTCTCTTGGCTCCAAAGACATGCTCTGTGTAAAGACAAGTAAGTGGCTTCTTCTTCGTCCACTTCTGCAATGATGAATCTTAAAATAAATCTCTCTCATTAACAGATAGTTTGTGAGCCATTAGGGATATGAATAGTGAAGTGTAAATCTGTGTTGATTATGCTTATTTTCAATGCCTTTCTGTATTGTGTTTTCTAAGTGTTAATTTTGACTGGTAACCTTACTGTATTATTGGAGAAATCTAAGTCGGCCCATCTGTAAAATGGGGATAACGATACCAGTCCATTTTTTTAAGTGCTTTGAAGTGTACAGATGAGACATGTTAATACATGAGCTCAGGGGTAGCGGTAGTTGTATATCAACTCTTTGTCAAGAGATAGAATAGGTAATCATTTGCCTAAATTTTGAGTACTTCCTAATGGTTGCGAGCATCCTCAATACCAATTAACGCCAGCTGAAAGTGCTTATTGGGAACAGGTATTAAGGGTCAGGAAATACACAAGAGGCAAGCACAAGCGTATGAAGCGTATGAAGAAAATACCACTGTTTGATCTAGCTTTTTGTTTTCTTCGGATGGTGGATTTTCAGTTGTAAGTGATAAATTTCAATATCCTTGATGCTGTGTTAGTGTGTTAGCTGTGATGGTCCAGGATACATGTAAGAGACAATTAAAAGTAAAAGTTCATCTATTTTATTTATCAAAAAATAGGCAACAGACAGAAAAACTGTATCAGGAAATGGAAGCATCCATTATTCTTATTAAAAAACTGAAAACTTACAGTCACTAACTGAATTCTTGTATCTTATAAGAATCTAAATAGAAAAATGAATCTTTTCTCTTTAAATGTAGAAACGAGAGCTTGTTCCTAGGTTGGAACAAACATTTTTTTTACCTCTGCAGACTCCTTTCTCCCTTTCTCTGCAAACAATAAAAGATACAGTGCATACACAGGCAAATATACCATCTATTTACCCATCTATTTTGTCTTCTGTTAATGGTGCACCCCTTTGCTACAATGATAGTTCATTTCCAATATCATGCTTCGAGCTTATGAATCTCTGATTCAGTTAGTCTATAAAGTGCACTTCTACCTTGCCTTCTGCCTCACTTCAGGCTAACACAGCTAACTATCTCCCTTTGTTCAAATATCTAAGGAAAGGAAAATGACTAAATTCAGTTATTTCCTTTTTCTTCTCATAGGTACTTTCGTGTCTCCCCCCTACTCCCTTCCTACACATGGATATTAAATGAACAAAAGCTGCAATAAGTCCTAGCTATAAATATAGAAGTAGATGACATCTTATGGGAGAAAGATAAATGTGCACATGTAAAATTGCTATATTAACATATTTTTATGAGATATATTTAAAAAAAACATCCTCTCAGATATGACAAATCCTGGTAGCAATTTGTTCCTTTCCTGCACTTAAATGGTAACAAGAAGCATCAGAAATTTGCAATCCTATTTTCTCTCTTTTCCTCATTTTATTTTGTAATTTTCCTCTGTACAAATTGCTGCACTAATGGAATTAGAATGACTTCTCCATGATGACCAAATACATCACTAATTAGTCATGATGAGATCAGGTAAGAGATGTTCAAATGTCTCCAAGGGCTAGGAATTCTCACTTGAAAGGACAGGGGGTGCTTCAAGCAGCAGATGGTCATGGTAGATTCAACATAGAAGGAAGGGATCCAGGAAGGAATATCCAGTATCTACAATAGGAATAAAGAGAAAAGGAGACACATGGGAATGCAAAACTGGGGGAGTAGGGAAGGGGCAAGAAGAAAAACTAGTGTTTAAACATTCAAGTTTATAAATGTTATCTCTTGCACTTAAATTCTAAGAGTAGTGGCACATGTGGGGAATTCCTATTGATGCGTGGTCATATAAGTACCTTCTTAAATCAATATAAAAGCCATTTAAAAAGAGATTAGCAAATCTTACACATCCTCTCCTCTCTGAGGATTCCTCTAACAAACCCTTTCATTATACCATCACATATATCCAGGACCATAATAGAATCACTGTAGCCACACCCTTGTAAAGACTCAAGTAATGAGAACACAGTAATTTCCATATAAATACAAATGTGATTAGATGAGATGAGATCAGCTGGAACAGATGGAAAGCTAGTGGTCCAGGTTCTTATCCTATCCTGAGAGTCAGGACAGGCCAGTCTCATACTAGCAGCCTAATAATTACAAAATTGCATTGTAGTTTGAAGTCAAATCTTGTAGCATCAGACTACTGAGAACCACAGCAGGGATTGGTGCAAACTGGCAGAAATCTCCTGCTATTCTGATTACACTGATCTATTCTATTCTAATTACCCTGGGTGGAAATTCTGGCCTACTGGTAGGAAAAGAACATTAAGATTACTCTGTCTATACAGGTCTAAACTGGATTAAGAATTTCATCCACAATTTAATGTGGGAATATTAAATTAAATTTGGGGGAATATTGTATTTTTTATATTTACTCAACTCACAGATAAAAACACAAGAGCCACTGAGAGAGAAACTTAATGATTACGTTTTTATCTGAGTCAGTGGTTCATGCCTAGTAATGCTACGGCACAGTAGCATCTTTTCTTCTTACTACGAGGTACACTATAGCTGCTGCCAGTAATAGTAAAGTGCTCATTTAGCTATAGCCATAGAGAGAATCCCAAATATGTAACATTTTACAGAATTAATTACATTGCAAAGGACCTCTACAGGGTCTTCTAATGACAGTCTATCCTGGGGCAGGCAAAATATGGCCCACGGGCTGCATCCAGCCCTCCAAGTTTCATAGATTTCATAGACATTAGGGCTGGAAGGGACCTCGGAAGATCATCGAGTCCAGCCCCCTGTCCCAGGGGCAGCAAGTCAGCTAGGGTCATAGGATCCCAGCAAGAAAAACATTCAGGTTTCTCTTAAAGGCATTCAAAGTCGGTGCTTGAACCACCTCCAGCGGCAGGCCATTCCAGACCTTGGGGGCTCGGACAGTAAAAAAGTTCTTCCTTATGTCCAGCCTGAAACAGTGTTGCAGGAGTTTCATAGTTTCATAGTTGGTAGGGTCGGAAGGGACCTGAGCAGATCATCAAGTCTGACCCCCTGCCATGGCAGGAAAAAGTACTGGGGTCAAACGACCCCAGTGAGGTGTTTGTCAAACCTCCTCTTAAAGACCCCCAGCACCATTTCGCTTGGAAGTTGGTTCCAGATCCTAGCCGCCCTGACAGTGAAGTAGTGCCTCCTGATGTCTAGTCTGAATCTACCCTCTGCCAGCTTGTGACCATTATTTCTAGTCACTCCTGGTAGTGCTTGGGGGAACAGGGACTCCCCCAATGCCTGCTGGTCCCCTCTGATTAGTTTGTAACAGGCCACTCTGTTCCCACTCAGATCCCCCCTCAGCCTTCTCTTGTGGAGGCTGAACAGGTTCAGGTCCC
>NW_005842402.1:1098584-1125602 GCF_000455745.1 Alligator sinensis | reverse complement strand
TCTAAGGATTTTGTGACCTGGTCATAGAAGGCCACCAAGTTGGTCTGACAGGACCTGCCTCTAATGAACCCGTGTTGGTTGCCCCTAATCATAACCTCCCCTGCTGGCCCCTCGTGGACATGCACCAGGATAATTCTCTCAAAAAGCTTACCTAGGATCGAGGTAAGACTAACTGGCCTGGGTCCTCCTTCCTCCCTTTTTTGAAAATGAGAACCACGTTGGCCCTTTTCCAGTCCTCTGGCACCACACCAGAGCACCATGAGTGCTCGTAAAGCCGTGCTGGGGTCCCGCAATGACCTCTGCTAATTCCCTCAGCACTCTGGTGTGGAGGTCGTCAGGACTAACTGATTTAAAGACGTCCAGTCCCTCCAGAAGTTCCCTGACTAGATCCTCGCTCACCCTTGGGTGCACCTCCCCTGGGGCCTGAGGGGGTCCTGGCAGACGGGTTGATCTGGTCCCTGTTGAGGAAAATGAAGGCAAAGAAATCATTGTTAAATAGGTTAGCCTTGTCGTCTGGTGCGACAACCAGATTTTCTAGCGTGTCTTGCAGAGGCCCCACGTTACCCGGTACCTTCTTTTTGCCCCCTATTTACTTAAAAAAGGATTTCTTGTTGTCCTTGATCCAGGTAGCTAGTCGCAGTTCCATCTCTGCCTTGGCCTTCCTGACCACCCCTGTGCAGCACCGAGTAACTGAGGTATAGTCCTCCCTGGTGATGACCCCTCCCTTCCATTGGGTGAAGCCTCCCTTTTAGCTAGGAGATGTTCCTGTATGCTTTTGTTGAAGAGCCATGGGGGCTTTTGTGTCCTCTTGCCCCCATTAATCCTTGTTGAAATTACCTTCCTTTGGGCATGGAGGATTGTCTCCTTAAGGAACGACCACTCTTCTTGGACACCAACCTCCCCTCCCCTCCGAGACCTCAGTACTTCCCCAACTATTCTTCTTACCTCATTGAAATCCACCCTCCTGAAGTTTATAACCCTTAGACCTTGTCATCCTTTGGGGCACTCTAGTGAACAAACATTCCCCCAGATCCTGGTGGACACCCCTTATAAACTTATAGGTGGCCACCAGATTGACCCTGAGCCTGCACATTTCCATGCTGAAGAGTCCCATAGCTCTCAGCCTCTCATCGTATTGTCTGTTTTGCTGTCCTCTGATCATGTGTGTGGCTCTCCTCTGCACTCTCTCAAGCTTCTCCACATCCTTTTTGAATTGTAGAGCCCAGCTCCTTGAGTACCCTGGGGTTTATATTGTCAGGGCCAGCTGACTTGAAGGTGTCCAGCCTCTCAAGGTGTTCCTTCACAAGGTCAGCATTGATGGAGGGCAAGGAATCTCCCTCATCCAGGCCTCCCTGTCCCATAATGGACAGGGACATCCCATGGGACTGGTGAAAGACTGACGCAAAGTACCCATTTAGTAGGTTGGCTTTTTCCTGGGTGTCGGTTGTCAGTTCTCCCATCTGGATTAGCAGGGATCTAATGTTGCCCTTGCTTTTCCTCCGGCTCTCCACGTATCTAAAAAAGGACTTTTTATTATCCTTGGTACTAGTAGCCAGTTGGAGTTCCATTGCAGGTTATTCTATCTGACCTGCGGGGCCCCTAAAAAGTTTAGAAAAATCAATATTTATCTCCCCCTGGCTGCCTGTCAAAAATGACAGGAGCCAGGGTCAGTAGGACCGAGGAGAAGCCTCCAGCAAGATCAAGTGGCCAGAGAAGCAAGTCTGGCCTGGGCCTGTCCCCACTCCAGCCCCATCCCCATCCCAAGCTCCAGCCGGGAGCTTCTGCCTAGCAGGGGCTGCTGAAGGCTTCTGGCCTGGAATTGTTCCTGCCTCCCCATGCCAAGGGACATGCAGATATGGAGAAGGTGGGGAGGACCCTGGGAAGTTGCCCCAGGCCTGACCAGGCTGGCTCCTGAAGTCCCAGTACTGCAGGAGCTGTGTGGTGCTGTCAGCCTGCGGGGGAGGGAGGCAGAGCAGGGAAATAGCTGCAGTGGGCGGGGGAAGGGGCAGAGAGCAGGTATGGGGAGCAAGCCTTCCCCTTCCACAAGCCACAACCCTCCCCCACACACTCACGGCCCCCCACAAAACACATACCCACCCACAGCCCACATACCCACACCTATCCACAAATCACATTCACACCCGCCCCCACATCCCACATCCCCACAAACTTATACCCACCCTCCCACCTACACCCCTCCCACAATATACAAGAGTAAGACTTCATTTTAAGCTATTATACTATCACCTCTACGTACACTACACAAACAAATGTGAATCAGGACAAAATATTTTTTTGAAATGAAATGAATGAATGTTGTAGTACAAGTTTGACTTTTAAAATATAATTTGGTATTTTTCTGGTTCAGAAATGGCAAACCCCCTAGCTGAAAGGAGTATTTCTGGGTGGCAAGAGGAGGGATTTCTGGTGGCAAAGGTCAGGGGTTGGGGGCAAGACTTCTGGTCCTAAGACGGAGAACAGGGGGCGGGGCACCTGTCAAGGGGCAGGACTACCCATACGGCCCTTGATGGTTTGCCAAAACTCAGTAAGCAGCCCTCCACCCAAAATAATTGCCCACCCCGGTCTATCCCTTTCTACTTCAGAACTGAATATCTATCTCTTCCTCTAAAGAATCCAGATGGAAAAGGGCCAAAGAAAGGAGTGTGCTGAGGCCCACTTGAGCAGAACAGGCACATCAGGAAAGACATGTAGGCAATGTAGACAATTTTGGCTTTGTGAAAAATAGCCAAGAGCATCAAGAGTCTACACTGTGGGCACATCTACATGAGATGCTACGGTGCAATAGCAATGAGCTACTGCACCGTAGCATCACAGGCATGAACCATGATGGCAAAGCTACAGCGCAGTAGTAACAAGCTACTGTGCAGTTACTGTGCAGTAGCTTGTTGCTATTGCACAATAAAAAAAATAAGTGTGGTGAGAGCACTGCGCAGTAGCACTGGTTACTGCACAGTCATGTAATACTTGTTTATACAAGTAATAAATTATGGCACAATAACAACTTCATAGTACACTGCTCATGTACACATACCCAGTCTGTAACAAACCCATCCACAGGATTTTCTCCAGAGCCCCAAGTTTCTCCTTGCTGTTCCACTTGTTCTAAAGAACAGACCAAAGTTTGCCCTGGGATAACTCCTTAGCCTCAGGTCCCCTGTCCTTATACTAGATCTCACAGGTACAGCATAGGAATTTCTGCCATCTCTAGTTGGATTCCCTTTGTGCTGTGGAAGAAATTTTAGGTCCCCCTTTCTGTAGAGCAGGCTAGCCTGGAATATCAGTCACCCAGAGATCACCCTCTGCCACCGTAAGTAGAAAAACAAGAGGATTTTTTCATATGGGAGAAAATAATTATATACAAGAAAAAATGACAATAAATTTTAAGACAGAACAAAAAAAGCAAACAAGTTTCTTACCCTCTCAGCTGGCTACCTAACCTGCGTATCTTTCCACCAGTGGCCCCATCTCTCTGCTACTGGGAGTGGTTATTGATCTTACCCTAGCACATGATGACAGAGGTATTTAGCAGTTGCAACTTTTCTCTTTTCCTTAAGTATGCATCCCTCAGTTCCCTTGATTAAACCATATCCAAAATCATAAAAAGTATACAGGGAGCATAACATAACTCATACAGTGATGTAAGTAATATATGGATACAGAATAATATTGGCTTTCCAACACGACCACAAATGCCATACCAGTGAAATAAACACCAGAAAATCTGTATTACATGCCATAAATCCTCCAGCCTATGGTGGTATTAGTAAAACTATCCAATGCAGATTTCCATTCAGATACTAGAGGAATCTAGAATCTTGCAGATGTTGGAGGCATATGAAATCCGAGGTCTTCACTATCTACTGCTACAGACCTGTAAAGAAGTACCATGAAGAGATCTCAAGAAAGCAGACACACTAAGATAGATAGCAGCTCTTTGACCTTCCAAAAAGGAGATAGCACCAAATGGAAGCAGAAGAACCCATCTGTGTCTCAATCCCTCGGTGCCCCCAGAATGGGGGACTACTGAAAAGGGGTGATTCCAGGTGGGACAGAGCCAACAGGGTTGCAGTAGTGCAATTGCACTCTTCGTTCACTCCTGCTGCACCCATACTTTAAAATCAACTGCCTGGAAGTGGCAACAACATTCCTATTCAGGCGGCAGTGGGGAATCAGTTGACTTCATGGGTGTGTTCAGATGAATGCACCTCTTGCAGCATCTCAAATCCCTTTGACAAAAAAGCCAAAAGTCAATGCCAAACTATAGATATTTAGAACTTATTTTATTATGATGACAGAGGCACTGGTAGGCTTCCAAATTGCTTTAAAATTGTAAAAATATCAATAAAACATTGCCCAACTGATTTGATCTCTCTCTCTATGTCTATATATATGAATGTCTAGTGGTCTTTTGTTTTACTTGTGGAAGAACATAGATTTGGTGGTATTTTAAAGAGTGACTTTGGGAAATTTTGATCAGGGATTTTGCAGTTTTTAAATAGGGAACAACAGGATTCGTGCTAGTGCGCAAAGTGGCAGAACCCAGGCAGAGAAGTCTGTTTAGAGCTGGCATCCGGGACCGAGCTGGAGGTGGCTGACCTCCTGGCCACTTGGGGGCAGGAGGACATGCTTTGACAGTTTACACTGAGAACATCTGGGTGATAGCTGCCCAGATGGCCAGGTGGTAGCACCAGATGGCCAGGTGTGGCAGTAGTGCCACACAGAAATCAACTGTGCTGCCACAGCCCACTGGCAGATGGCCCAGGGGTTCAGATGCCTCTAATGGCCATGCAGTCACCATCCGGGTCTGGTAGGCATGCAGCCTTTGGACCACATGATGTCGCAGGTGGCTGCAGGTCACAGCCAGGCAGCAGTCCCCACTGCCAGACTGCTGTAGTGGGTAAAGGTTGCAGGGAACTCTCAGGGCTGCTTCAGCAGTCTAGCTAGCACAAGGGGTAGTGTCCCCAGGTACCAGTTGACTGAGCTCCATCAGCTCCTGTCTATTGGTCCATCTGATTACCATGGGCAAGGCCCACCTGGCTAACTAGTAGCCCCTTTTTACGGGGGCCAATGGACAAATGGAACAACTAAATTCTTGGGACAACTAATGAAAAAAACAGGATAGGAGTGTTGTGTGGGTCAAAACATGAAAATAAGTGCTCCTGAGGGGGACACGGGGGGGAGCACAGGGCGCCCCCCCCCCCCCCCCCCGGGCTGCCCCCACTGATCCTCAAAGGTATCCAAGTAGCCAGTGGATCTGCCCAGAGATGTACATGGACAAATGAGAGGAAAGTGGCCTTGCAGTCTCCGGGCACCTTCCTAGCCAGAGCCTCCATCCCAGTCAAGTACAAGGCCCACTTGGCCAGGGCCAGGAGGAGGTTGACCAGGAGGTCCTGGGACTTGGTGGGGCTACTGATGGGGTGACCAAAAACAAAAAGGTGGGGGGTGAAATTGAACCAGAACCTCAGGAGGAGGTTTTGGAGGCAGAGTTGGAGGGGCTGCAGCCTGGCACACTCAAGGGTCATGTGCACCATGGTCTCCCTCTGCCCGCAGAAGGGGCAGGAGACCAGGGTGTCTGTGAAGCTCACCACATACATGCCGGTGGTGACAGCTCCATGGAGGAGCCACCAGCTGAGGTCCCCAGTGGCTGAGTCTGTACTCCACCTTCATCCCACAAGCCACTGGGGTGCGCCAGCCATGCCCTTGCAGAGCAGGTCCCGCTACTTGATGTCTGGGCAGGACATGAGGGCAGCACAATGGATTGTGCAGCTCATGAGCTTGTAGAGGTGGCAGCAATGGTCAGTGTAAAAATGGACCAGTCTGATGTCCTCCCACTGGCTTAGGTGATAAGGCAAGGTTCCAGCTCCACAACCAATTCTGGTGGACTGGCGGCCATGGGGGTGGGGAGGGGAGTGGGGAGCCACCACTGAGCAGGACCTGGTCAAAAATGGCAAGGATGTCAGGAGGTAGGGCAGATTTCACCTCCTGGACCAGACAGCAAGTCGCACATGTCCTGGGTAGACCCATGTGCCAGGCCAGCACAGCAGGGTCCACCCACTCCTGCCTATAATAGCCCAGGAGGTCTCCAATATGGGTGACACCTACCAGGATCAACCTCTGTTGCAACCAGGGCACCTCTGCTTTAGCATCTCCAGCTGGGGGTTCCAGAGGAGGGGCTTGATGAGCAGGTTGGTGCCTTGGGTGACTGTTGCAGGGGACCTGGAGGCAGAGGAGGACATTGAAGAACTGGCAGGCTCCATGCAATCTGCAGACCTCTCAGTCCCAGTGGTCCCCAGGGGTGAGCTACTTGCATTTCTTGACTATGACTACACCCAGTGGTCCACCACCAAGGTACAACTTGCCTTGGACCACTGGGGAGATTTTGGCAGCATATTCGCCACTGTAAGGGTGCTGGCAGGGGAAGGCAAGGGTCCCAGAAGCTGCAATGCCTGGATCTATAGGTGGGCCCACAGTTTCATAGATGCCCTTTATACTTATGGGAGTGTGCTTCCTTAGCCGGCAAACCCCACACCTGGAGTTGAGATAGGCCCCTGTGGAACTGTCCACTTCACTCCCTCAGCCATGAGGTTATTTAAGATTGTGACCCTCAATGTCCACAGCTTCAAGAAAGGTCTCTGGAGATGCCAGGTGCTCTCCTTCCTTCAGGAGGAGGGGTACTGCATGGTATTCCTGCAGGAGACCCTGATGACTCCAGCCAATAAGCCTAATTAGTGGCTGGAGTGGGGAGGCAAGGTCTTTTTTAATCACCTCTCGGTCACCTCCTGCGGGGTGGCCACCCTGTTCTCCCCAGGCATGCAGCTGGAGATTCTCTAGGACGTTGAGGTGGTGCTAGGCCACCTGCTGCACCTCTGGGTCCAAGTGCAGGGGTGGTCCTGAACCTTCTGAATGTGTACCCCCTGCCAAGGACCCAGAGTTAGTGGATGTATTTCCACCAAGTGGCCACTTACATCAGCACCCTCAACCCTTGCAAGTGCCTGGTCCTTGGAAGGGACTTTAATGTCACCTTAGATGCATGAGACTGGTCGGGCAGGGAGCAGAACCAGGCCACTGTGGGTGTCCTCAGGGATTTATATCTCTTTGCTGCACTTTGCTAGGGCCCACTCCTCTAGCTTCTGGCTGACCCCTTTCAGCAATCACCACCTGGTCTGGGCCCAGGCCATACTAGGGCCTGAGGGTCCGGTGTTGGCTTACTAGCATTTCAGTGCCAGTCTGCTGAAGGATGTGGACTTCAGGGAGGCCTTCTGGGAGTTCTGGCTGGTCTGGCAGGAGCAACAAGCAGCTTTCCCCTTGGCTTGGGGATGGTGGCACATGGGGAAGGTGCGCATCTGGCTTTTTGCCATAGCTACATTTGGGGCACACCCAGTAGAGGGAGGTGGTCCAGGAGCAGCTCGAGTGGGAAGTGCTGGAGCTGGAGAGGCATCTGGCCACCAACCCAAGCAACCTGTGCCTCTGCGGAGAGTGTCAGGAGAGGCGGGAAGAGCTTCATGCTCTGGATAACCATCACACCCGCGGTGCATTTGTTCACTGGTGCGTTCAGCTCCTTTGGGAGATGGACCATGGCTCCTGCTTCTATTCTGTGGGGTGGGGGGGGTCAAGAAGTAAATCACTTGCCGTATGGAGGGTGACAGCACCCCCTTCATGGATTCAGGTGAGATGCACTGGTGCATGCAGGCCTTCTCTGAAGAGCTCTTCTCCCTGGATCAGACCGACAGCGAAGCCTGTCAGACCCTGTGGCAGGGACTCCCACAGGTCAGTGTGGGTGACTGGGACTGGCTTGAGGCTCCTGTCACTCTATCTTCATGTGGGCTCTCCAGGTGCTGTATGCCTCTGCAGAGGGTTTGGTCAAGCTCAACTGGATACTGACGGAGCTCATCCCATTCAGGAAAGGGATGCATCAAAGCTTCCCACTGTTGGGCCAGCTTTATGCCTTGGCCCTGGAGCCCTTCTTCATCCTCCTGTGGAGGCAGGTGGAGGGATTGATGCTCTGGGAGCTGACAGTGCGGCTCGTCCTGTCAGCGTATGCCAGCAACATACTCCTCCTGGGTGGGGGTCAGGGTTGGGTCCCCTAATAAACAGGCCAATCTTGTTTGTGACCCTGCACAGACACCCTCAGGGCTCCAGCTCTACCCTACCATCTTGTGAAAGAGCCCCACTCCCACCCTTACCCCCACCCCTGTCCCAAGGGCCTGCAGAGCTCTCCTGAGGCCTCAGTCTTGGGGCCCATGGTCTCAGGGGGTAGACCCAGGTTGTTCAGCAGCCCTGAAGTCTCCTCCACTGGGATAACCCATTTAATCTTTCCCAGGGGTGGGGTGTCAGTCACAGCTGGGTAGACCCCCAGAAGCTGGGCCACTCTTTTTTCCCTATGTGATGATTTTGGGAGGGGTGGTGGTCCTCCATGTCAGAGGGCTCCAGCTGCACCCAGACCTTCCTCTTGACTTTGCAGCTAGAGGGGATCTTCACCCACTCAGCCACGGGGTGGCCCTCAGGTAGACAGGCTCCAGTAGGAGAAGGTGAGAGTTGGAGGGGTGGGGCAGTTACAGCAGCGACATGGGGGGGGGCGTTTCCTCTCTTCCCTTGGCTGCTGCCCCCCTCCCTGGGACTCTGCCAAACTTGGTTGGGGGGCGGGGTCCACTGAGCTCACAGGGGAGTTGGGAGTTGTGGCTAGGGTGCCAGGGGGGCTGGTGGTAAGGACACCCTTCTCGCCATTGGGACCCATGGATGCCTTTCCTCTCTGGCCCATGGGGCACTCATGATGCAAGTGTCCCGGGGCACAGCACCAGAAGCATTGCAGATCCCCCAGCGTATAGAAAATCCTCACTAGGGCCCCCAAAAAGGAATCACAAGGCAGCTTCAGCCTCCAGTCGTGCTCCCACTGCCAGCTGGATAATGACCTGAGAACGGAATGAGCACATGTGGCTGAGGCCAGGGTCTTGACACCCCAGTGAGAGGGCCACCACTGGGAAGATAACTCTCCCCAGGGTTTAGAGATGGGGGAGCCCAATTGGGGATATAAAGTGGGACAGAGCTGAGGACCACTCTGGTCCCCAGGTCTTCTAGGGGGTTGAGGGAGATGTATTTGCCTTCTACCACAAGCCCCCTCTCTACTGCCTTTTGTGCAGCTGCCTCAAAGGCAAGGAAAAAGACCCCCTTGGGAGGCTGCCACAATCTTGGGGGCCCCCAGTACCCAAGCCAGGGCCTGCACCCAGGTCTCAAAATGAAGTTTCTCCCAATTGGGCAGTTGGCACTTCACCCTGTGCCTATGGGTGAGTGCCAGAAATTGGGTCCTACTGCCCGAGCTGGAAAGGCTAGTGGTGGAGGGTCTAAGATCCATGCCTGTGGGTCACCCCACAGCCACCTGTGCATATCTGTGGATCTCCTGCTGGGGGGCTGTGTTGGTGGGGCCAGGGCTAGGGCCAGGGACAGGCTGAGTGGGTGTGCTAGTTGGCGTGGTGCATCTGGTCCCCTCAGGCACCGGTGGTCTAGGCTTGGGGTGGGGCCCTTGCCCTTCCCACCCCAGCTGTGGAGGAGGCTTAAGAGGAGCCCTTTCCACTGCCCTTAGTCCCTGATGGTGGGGAAGGGGGCTTGGGAACCCCCCTGGGAGGGGTCTGGCCAAGGAAGGCCCTCTTGCCCTGCTAGAGTCTCGCCTGCCCTCACAGCAGAGGTCTCAGGCTTCTCTACCCCTGGAGGAGGTTGTTTGGACTCTGCCTCTGGGGTAGGGGCATAGATCCCCTTGGAGGCCTGCCTGGGATCTGTCCCCATAGTGGGGGATGCAGAAAGTTCTGTGGGGGCATCTGGCCCCCAAGAAGTTCCTGCCCTGCCATTTCTTCACATAGGGGGAAAGGAAATCAAGAAAGAAAAGCAAAATACAGTGTGACTGGTGACTCCAGGAAGGGCAAGCTGGGGCTGTGGGGGAAGGGGCTGGGGCTGTGGGGGAAGGGGCTGAAGCTCACTGAGCTACAGCCCCACAGGAAGACCAGGAGGGCTATGTTTGGGGAAGGTGGGGGAGGGGGGGACACACACAGGGGGACTAGGGGGACTCCAGCTGGCTTACTCAGTCATGCAACAAACACCAGGGCAGGGGGAGTGGACCACAGGACTTACTGCATGAGCGCAAAACACACAGAGAAGCTGCTGAGGCAGATGTAAAAGATGGCTGGAGTGATGGAGGGGCTTTGTTTGTAGTTCAGTCCAGAAGCCACTCAGGCCTCCAACCAGGCACTCAGCAGCAGGCAGGAACACAAACATAGGAGTAGATATGATGAGGCAGCTGTGGGGGAGTGCAGACAATTAAGGAAGTAATCTAGTGCAGGTGTGGTGTAGGGTAGTGCATGGTTGTGCAGCAGGGAATCTCCCTCTCTCCTGAGAGGGGGCAGCAGCAGAACAGGTGGCAGCAGCAGCAGCAGCAGCCACGGTAGTAGCCATCCTGTTCAGCCACTCCAGGTGTGCTTCATGTGAAAGTGGAGGTGAAGGCGGGTGGCCTGCCAAGGCAGCTGGGGCAGGCAAAGCACCTTTAGGCTCCAGCAATGATGGTGGGGTAGGGACCCACAGCCAATGCAGGCTCCCTCCCCAGGCTGTCCCCTGACCGTGGCTTTGCAGTGAGCTGGGCAGCAGGCCAGAACAGGAGTGCAGAAGCTGAGGTTCGGTGCACTGCAGTGGCCACCCCGCCATGGGGGTGGGCAGCAGAGTGAAGCAGAGGACTCCCCCACATGGTGGGGCAGCAATAGCAGCAGCAGCCCAAAGCAGGAAGGGGTGCAGCCAACATTCACCCAAAAGCTCAAAGAACAAGCCAGCAGCTAGCAGTAGCCAAAGGCAGGAAGGGGCCTAGCCATCTTCTCCCCAGAAGCTCCTGAAACAGAGCTGGGAGCAACAGCAGCCTGGGACAGGAAGGGGTATGGCCAACTTCCTCCCAGAGGCTTCTCCCTAAGTTGCACAATTTGCCCCACACCAACGTGCATGTCTGGGCACATGCTCTGAGGCAAAAATTTGCTCAAATTTGAGCCACTTCTATTTGAGCTGCTGCAAGCACACTTCTATTTGAGCCACTTCTATTTGAGCTGCTGCAAGCGCACGTGTCTGCATGTGTGGATGCACCCCATGGCTCATTATAATTTACCTGATTCCTTCTAAACTCTTCATGCTAGTGGTGTTAATGACCCACTCTTCTTTTTAACTATCTTGATGTTCCATCATTCAAGCTAGCCTTTCTTCTGTGTTTTTGCTATCTGTCAGCCAGTCCTGGTAATATCTTTTTTCTATTTCATTGCTGTGCAGCTTCTTTTTAGCTCTAGCTAAAAACCTTATCTCAGGCAAGGTAATACTAACTCAGGTGATCATTAACTCAGGTGTGGGAATGACTAACGTTGAAGAGTTGGATATATTGTCACAATGCTCAAGAAGGCTAGATTTTGTTTTATGAGTCTGAATAAGAGATGTATTATTTTGGCAGCAGACCCGAAAGTGGACCAGAAGTACTTCTGGTCCACCTCTGGGTCCATCGCCCCCACTCCTGTGCGACGCTCCATCCGCTCCAACATCGCAGCATTCACGAGCCACTCCTGGTACCTTGAGGTATGTAGAAAAAATATTTAAAGCTGTGTCTATGGCCGAGTCGCTGATTCTCTGAATCAGAATCAAATCTTCAGATTCGGATTCAGCCAAATCGAATCGGGACAGTGATCTGAATCAACTAATTGAATCGCTGTAACTAATTTAACTGTAATGACTACAGGACTAATGAACCAATTCTTTTGACTATTTTTGCTTAGTTTGTTGTACTTTTAAAACTTTATATATGATCTAATTATTATACCTTCCTACAAAGTTATATTTGTTTTTGCTTTCATCTTAAACTCAATAATATAGCATTAAGCCCCTACTATATTAGTAAAGCTTCTAGTTTCTCTTTAATTTGGAGAAAAACATGTGTTGTGTTATATGTGATGATGCACCACACCCTCTGTACCCCCTTTTCAAAATCCTAGAGCCACCCATGATTCCAGGTACAGGAACATGACAAGCTAGGTAAATGAGGGCTACAAACCCTAGCAGGTTAGGTACTGCCATTAGCTAATGCATAATAGGTAAGTGATGCCAAATCAAACAAACATGTCCCAAATGTACAGTAGTTAATTTTTTATCCCTAAGGAAACATATAGATTTGTGCATGAACAAGCATGTAATTTTATCCACAAGGAACTCAAATACTTGATGACTTTTATAAAGCTTGGCTCATTCACATTCCCCTGACAACTGCAAATGTACTACACTTCTATTTAATCCAAACTGTCTATATATATCAAGTACCTAACTATTCATCTACAAATGGACAACTGTCTGTAAAATGACTTGCTGTATAGTAGCACAAGTAATCTGATCTGGTTTAACTGTTTTAACTATCCACTCTGAGCCTCCCAGCAAGAGAAGTTGAATTGTAGCAATTTACCCCTGACAGGTCTTTTTATTGCATATATGAGCAGTCAGATTAAATAGTTGCACCAGATTCAGATGCACCTGATAATTGCAGTAATCCTCCCCTTCAAAATGATGGGGAGGATTATTTTGCCTGTCCATGCCCTTAGACTCTAAAAGATTTCACAGATTTCATAGACATCAGGGCTGGAAGGGACCTTGGAAGATCATCAAGTCCAGCCCCCCACCCAAAGGCAGGAAGTCAGCTGGGGTCATAGGATCCCAGCAAGATAAGCATCCAATTTACTCTTGAAGGTGCTCAGTGTAGGTGTTTGAACCACCTCCGATGGCAGGCTATTCCAGACCTTGGGGGTTCGGACAGTAAAGAAATTCTTCCTTATGTCCAGCCTGAAACGGTCTTGCAGTAGTTTATAACCATTCGACCTCGTCATCCCTTGGGGCGCTCTGGTGAACAAATGTTCCCCAGATACTGATGGTCACCCCTCATAAACTTATAGGTGGCCACCAGATCACCCCTGAGCCTGCGCTTTTCCATGCTAAAGAGCCTCATAGATCTCAGCCTGTCATCGTAAGGTCTGTTTTCCTGACCTCTGATCATGCGCGTGGCTCTTCTCTGGACTCTCTCAAGCTTCTCCACATGCTTTTTGAATTGTGGAGCCCAAAACTGGATGCAGTACTCCAGCTGCAGCCTCACCAGGGCTGAGTACAATGGGAGAATGATGTCCCGGGATTTGCTTGAGAAGCATCTATGGATGCAAGGCAGCATTTTGGTCACTTTACTAGCCGCAGCATTGCATTGAAGGCTCATGTTCATCTTGTGGTTGGATGCTTTGCCCCAAACTTTGATGTCATCGGCGAACTTGGCCAGTCCACTTCTGACTCCAATGTCCACATCATTAATGAAGATGTTGAACAATATGGGTCCAAACACAGAGCCTTGGGGGACCCCACTGGTGACAGGGCACCGTGACGATTGACTTCCATCAATTGCCACCCTCCGGGTCCAACCACAGAGCCAATTTCCCAGCCAGCGGATCATAGTGGACCCAAGGCCACAATTGGCCAGTTTCGCCAAGAGGTGATCATGGAATACCAGGTTGAAGGCTTTTTTGAAGTCAAGATATATGACATCAATCTCTTCTCCCTTGTCCAAGTGATAGGTCACCTGGTCATAAAAGGTAATGAGATTGGTCAAGCAAGAACTACCCACTACAAACCTGTATTGGCTATCCCCCTCAGGATGTTGGTGTCAGCCAGTCCATTAAGGATGGCCTTTTTAATAAACTTTTCTAAGACCTTCCCCGGGATAGAGGTCAGGCTGATGGGCCTGTAGTTTGCCGGATCCACTTTCCTCCCTTTTTTGACGATAGGCACCACATTGGCCTTCTTCCAGTCTTTGGGCACTACACCAGAGCATCAGGAGTTCTCAAAGATCCGTACCAGGGGCTGGGCTATGATGCTCGCCAGCTCCTTGAGTACCCTGGGCTGTAGATTGTCAGGGCCAGCTGACTTGAAGGTATCCAGCTTCTCAAGGTGTTCCTTCACGAGATCAGCATTGATGGAGGGCAGGGGATGTTCCTCACCCGGACCTCCTTGTCCTTTAGTGGGCATGGGCATCCCATGGGACTGATGAAAGACCGATGCAAAGTACCTATTTAATAGTTTGGCTTTTTCCTGGGCGTCAGTTGTCAGTTGTCCCATCTGGTTTAGCAGGGGTCCAATGTTGCCCTTGCTTTTCTTCTGGCTCTCCACATATCTGAAACAGGACTTTTTATTGTCCTTGATGCTTGAAGCTAGTTGGAGTTCAGTTGCAGCCTTGGCTTTCCTGGTTTGCTCCTTGCAGGGCTGGACCAGTGCAGAATATTCCTCCTTGGAGGTGAATCCTATCCTCCATCCTTTGTAGGCCTTTCTTTTTAGCCTCAGGAGGTCTGCTAGATCCCTGGAGAGCCAGGGGGGCTGCTGTGCCCTCTTGCTGCCTTTTCTCCGAGATGGAATGAATTAGCTTGTGCATTGAGGATCGCTCCCTTGAGGAGCAACCACTATTCCTGGACTCCCCTCCCCCTGGGGTCATGGTCCCTTAGGGCCTCACCGACAAGCCTCCTGAGCTTGTCAAAGTTGGCTTTCCTGAAGTCAAGGACTTCAGTGTTGCTGACTGACTTGCCAGTTTCACGGTGGATGGTGAAGGTGATCAGCTCATGGTCACTGTCACCCAGCTTCCCATTGATCACTAGGTCGCTGATTAGGTCATCCCCAGTAGCCAGTACCAGGTCGAGCAGCACTTTACCTCTCGTTGACCAATAGACTTCTTGAGTCAGATCACTGAAGCATGGATCATCTTTTCAGTGTATGTGCATGTACAGTGTCTTGCCCTGATCCCGACTGAGGTTTGTGGATACAACTATACAATGAATAAATAATCAATCAATAATGATCATAATGATAATAATGATGATGATAAAAGAAGACAAGAAATGTTAGAATTAGGAAAAAGTCTTGGAAATGAGATTAAGAAAACACCATATGGATTAGTTAGATAGCTCACTTTCTGAGGTGAGAGAGGACATTATGGCTGCTTGCAGACATAAAAAACCTCCAAAAAACCCCCACACTTTACCAGAAGAAGCTGTGAGTTACTTCAACCCAGCTCTGCAGCATCTGTATAGATCAGGTGCTTCAGCAGGGCTTTTTGGCACTTTTTTTCAAAAGCGGAGTCGATCAGCTACTAGATAAAAGCACCAAAAAAGTTCCACCAGTGCTCCTGATCTATAGAGATGGTGGGCAAGCTGGGTCCAACTAATGTTTTGCCTCTTCTGGGCATGCGCTGGGCTCAGCGTGGGAAAGCACTGAGTTTAAAGTAAAGTGCCATTTTGGTTTCATTTTTTTAATGCCTGCAAACAGCCTATGGGCTTATCCCCTGTCAGTGGCAGGTCTGAGTATCTTGCTTCCATGTCCCATCTACCCCAGTTCTCTGATATGCTCCAAAGATGTAATATTATCTGTGAGGCTGCTCTAGGCTTGCCCACAAAAGCAGGAGGCCTCAGACTGGCAGATCTGAGCACTGGTGGCAATTCCAAAGCAGCCTTAAGAGGTAACTTCATGTCCAGGATCTGGTCAATGGATTCAGGAGGGCATGCTCAGTCCTGTCCTTCATTACACCTGCTGTTAATGTAGTATAGACAAGTTTTCAGGGGCTAGGAGGAGTCTCCTAATCTCTTCCTAGGTTTCAGCACAGACCAGAGGTTCTCAAACTTTTAAAACTTTTAGGCACTCATTGAAAAATGCCAGCTCTTAGTTTTCACTTCTTTTTGACTACAGAAAAATAATAGAGCAATTTTTATGTTGCCACTTGAGAAATTCTTTCTGTTGACTATGGAAAAATAATTCTTTATGTTGACTACAGAAAAATAATAGAATAATAATGCTTGCAAGAAACACCAAGCAGTACTAATATTGTGTAGCACACTCACTGCAGTACCTCTAAAAGGACCTCAGGGCCTTGTGGAACCTTGGTTGAGAATTACTGGCAGAGACTCAAACTCCTTATTCTGCTACAAGGTTCAGAGCACATCTTGTTCTACATGCACTCTAATTTCCTGCCTTCACAATACATCTGATTCAGGACATCACCATATTAAGGTGATCAGCATTACTGTTGTGAGGCCAGCACAGCTGTAAGAACAGTGAGGTTTTTGGTAAATGTCTAAGCAGCCAGTCAGTGTATTGGCCTTGGGCTAAATAGCGCTCTCTATCATGGAGTTCTGGAAACTTGCTAGATCAATAAGGGCTCGAGGCAGCTCCAACATAGTTGGTTCCTTTCCCAGGCAACAAAGCTTTATGCTTTTCCCTTCAGCCATTTTTTGTTACATAAAGGCTGCAAGAATCATTAATTCTGAAGACTTTTTTTTTGTTTCCATTCCAGTGAGTCAGATTAATTACTTCTTATTTAATAAAACTATGAACCTTTAAAATGTTTAGAAGTGTTATGCATTATTATATGCAAAATTGGAGCATCACAGTGACTGAATCCAGGGTACACCAGTACCAAAATCTGTGTGCGCCTCCTCTTTGAATTTTTAAATAAATTTGGTAGTCATAATTTTTAGCCCTGGCCCTGATTCTGGTCTCACTGGCATTGATTTTATAGGTCATACTGCTTTGACACCAATGGAGTTATTCTTTAGGGAGGGATAGTTGGCCGTGCTAGTCTAAAATCAGGCATACTGGGTTTAGATCAGAATCAGGATTGATCTAATCCAAGTAATCTAATCTCAGGTCCCATTCTGTTTCTCTTTAGCTACAAAACAGGAACATGGATTATTACCAGTGAGGTTGCAATATTCCTCTCCCCTGTTCTATGTGTCTTAAGGCCTTTAGACATTTGTTGATACCAGGAAAGAAAAACATTTATATTTTTCTACATTGATATGCCAAAAGCATAAACCATAACATTAACCAAATAAGCAGACTTTTATCATAGTTTTATAGCAATATATAACTGGAAGGGACCTCCTGGGTCATAGATTCCTGTCCTTTGGGTTCAGAGACAATCATTAAGGTAACCCAAGGAATTCATTAATCACAAAGAATCCCAAAATCATCATGCATGAATACATGGCACATCACCTAAAACACTAAGGACACATTATAATATGTCACAGGTAAAAGGAGGGGAGATAAAGTAGTTCCAATCTTTGTAAGATCATAAAATAAGACTATGATCCATGGTACAGAAGTAAGGAAACTCCCCCAGTCTATGCCAATCTCCTAAGGGAAAGATTCCTTCATGCAAACTAATCTGAAAGCTTGGTTCACTTTTATGGTGAGAAGTTGATCCATCACCCTAATATTTGGTTCTTGTCTCCCTTCCAGCAAATCCGATTTTTGATAGTTGTGAGGGTTTTTTTTTTAAATAAAAGTGCACATTTAACCTAACCATCTAACAATACTGCATGCTGATTCATATTTGCTATTGTATTAAAACCAAATTCTGTTCTTGATTACTCATTTTTTGCTAGTAAAAATGGAAAGAAATACATTACATAGGGTAACTATAGAGTTTTAATGTAAATTATATGGCATCATCTAGAGTTTGTATACAGAACTATAATATCCTCATATCCCAGCCTATTCAGTCAGCCAGATTGCCTGAAACCATGCTAACCTTCAAATGAAGATAATTTCTACAGTATGTTTGTAGGCTTTGAGAAAAAGAGTATGTCATACATAAAGATTTCATAGATTTCATAGACATCAGGGCTGGAAGGGACCTTGGAAGATCATCGAGTCCAGCCCCCCGCCCAAAGGGCAGGAAGTCAGCTGGGGTCATAGGATCCCAGCAAGATAAGCATCCAGTTTCATCTTGAAGGTGTTCAATGAAGGCGCTTGAACCACCTCCGGTGGCAGGCTGTTCCAGACCTTGGGGGCTCGGACAGTAAAGAAGCTCTTCCTTATGTCCAGCCTGAAACGATCTTGAAGTAGTTTGTGACCATTCGACCTCGTCATCCCTTGGGGCGCTCTGGTGAACAAACGTTCCCCCAGATGCTGGTGGTCACCCCTGATAAACTTGTAGGTGGCCATCAGATCACCCCTGAGCCTGCGCTTTTTCAGGCTAAAGAGCCCCAGGGCTCTCAGCCTGTCATCGTAGGGTCTGCTTCCCTGACCTCTGATCATGCGCGTGGCTCTTCTCTGGACTCTCTCAAGCTTCTCCACATCCTTTTTGAATTGTGGAGCCCAAAACTGGACACAGTACTCCAGCTGCGGCCTCACTAAGGCCGAGTACAGGGGGCGAATGACGTCCCGGGATTTGCTTGAGAAGCATCTATGGATGCAAGCCCGCGTTTTGGTCGCTTTACTAGCCGCCGCATCGCATTGCAGGCTCATGTTCAGACAGAAGCATAGCTCCCTGCTGTAACTCAGAATGCTTTGCAGGAAGTGTTCTGAATTACAATGATCCCCCATACCAAACAGAAGTTCACTATAGGTTCCAGGGGGAGGGGAATCTAGCTGCCTGCAGCCAATTTCTGCTAGCAATGGTCCCTCCTCCCTCCTAGCCTGTGCTGCTTTCAGAATGGGAGATGGGAAAGGGAGCAGAGGGAGCTCATTGTAGTGGTTCCCTAACTGGCACTGGAGGGTAGGGTGAGAGCACCTTGGGGTGCCTGTATCCCACCAACAGTAGCATAACTGAGTGGGTACACAAAAATAGCTACTACCACAGGCAATAGCTGGCTGTATCATCACTCCCAGCTATGCAGCAGTTGTCATTGTCCCATGCACCAAAGCTGCCCAGGATACAGAACTGTCCTGCTACACCTCTGCTCCCTAAAAGTCACATTTGATACATTTGCCTTCTGTCTCATGTTGCTTTACACCCCAATATTACTTTTATAAGGAAATTTTGATTCTAAAAGATAATACGAGCTGCTAACCCAACCAGTTCAAGAGTTCATGCCACCCTGAAAATTGTTCTAGGCCATTGACAATTAGACCAATTTGCTACAGTTTTGGGATCACCTAGTGTACTGTACTTCAGTGTCTTCTAATAGAAGATTTTTGTTCATCTGTGATGTAAAATTTCTTAATAAATATGTAGAAGTTATATTATGTTTCCATTGCAAAAAGCATAGAGAAAAAACAGTCTATGTTCTAGAACCACCATATCTTACAGCTTGGCAAGATGCTGGTCAACAGTAGAAAAGGCAGAAAGCAAGATAGAAGTACTGTATAGACTAGCTGAAACAGAGATGCATAAGCTTCTGTGATCCATAGCTCACATCATCAGACACTATCTGACAAAGAATAGGAAAGTGGAAGTGAGGTTATGAGGTGATAGCCATTATGCCTTCTGGCTGCCTCCTGGGAGACAATTATTCCTTAATGTACATGGTACACCAACCAAGCAACATGCAAAAATCTTATAAAAACTCAGCTTGCTTTTGGACTTTTCAAATATGTGATCTTTAATGCTCCAAAGATGTCCAGAAATTGACTATCCCTGAAAATCATCCTTGACACTCATTTCCTTGACACTGCAAGAAGCAGCACAATGAAATGCTTCTCTGTTCTACACCAATACAGAAGAACAGTTAGGAGTGACAACTGTGTTATTCCCTTTCCTTTAACTGGTAGTAATGAAACTGGCCAGTGAACTGATGAATGGTTTATAACAGTGATTCTCAGCCAGGGTACCAGGGAAATTAAGGCTGCCACCAGATCCTTTGAAGGGTGTTACAAAATGTTAGGAGATAAGTGAAGTGTGAGGAAATAACATATGAGCTAGGCAGGTAAGTCAGGCTCAGCCTTTACCCTGCCTGGCTGATTCCCTAACACTACTGCCCAGCCCTGTGTAAGGAGAAAGCACTGTAAAATAGATGTAGCAGCATTAAAATTGTACCCACCTGAAGGGATAGGAAAAGCTGCCCTGCAGATGGACAGTGTGTGAGGAAAGAGAGAGTTTATCCCAGTAGGGACCCCGTCTGCACTGAGGATGAGTGAAGCTGCTTCAGAGGCAGCCATCTTTGAAGTGGGAGGAGTGATGTAACCCCAGCAGGGGTTTGAATGGAAGGAACATTAGCAAAAAGCCCAGGAAGAGTCTTGACCTGGGATTGGCTGAGAGGACTTATTTTAAAAGAGGGAACAGTTTTTCCCAGGGAGGACAACAAAAGGGACAGTGACGGAGACAGAGGCAGAGACAGATTGGAGGCCTGAAAAAAGGACCTCACCATGGCCATCCTTTGGAGAGCCCCTGCTGGAGCCCTGCAGAAGTAACAGCCAGGGGCTGCACCAGAGAGAGAAACAGCTTTGTCCTTTCTTCCATCTCTTCCCCTTTTGGAGCCCTGAGGAGGCAGGCTTCAAAGATGACCAAAGAGGCTGGGGAGACCCTCCTACAAGCCCCTGTGTGGTGTGGGTGAGCACAGGAGAGGAGGGGGTGGGGGGGGACTGCCCTAGTCTTCTCCATAAGAGGTCAACAGGGGGAAGGAGCAGGCTCAGTGTGCCAGAGGGAGCACCTCATGGGGGAGCAGGTGACTATTCCAGCCCACCAGAAGCCCCGGTGGCAGGCAGGGCCCAGGGAGGGGGTTGCAATTGCCAGGTGGTGTGAGGCTGTGCTAGGCAGAGGGAACTGCTAGAACCTGCAGCCCAGACTCCACTCCCTGCTGTGCCAGGGGATGAGGGTTGGGACAGGAATAAGTTGTCTTGCAGGGATCGCAGGGGAGGAGCCACTGCCTGCTGCATTGTGACCCCTGAAGCTCATGAGAGGGATGCCAGCAATGGGGACCCACCCATGGCTCCCGTAGGAGGGACACAGAAGCAGTCCCACTTCCTGAGAAACCAAGCCTAGGGGTCAGTGTACACAGGGTCATCATAGTTACCCTTGAGCTCATCATTTCAAAGGGACAGTGTTTCATTTTGCTGTTTCAAAGCACTGTTTTGTTTCATTTTGTCAAAATTGTTTTGCTGTTTTGAAACGTTTTGATGTTTCGCCCATAGGCTATAATGGGGAATCACGAAAATGCCTATAACTTTGTCATTTCTTGCCTAATTTGGATGAAAATTGCAGGGATGGTAGCCCCTTCTAAGGGCATGAAGCTTGCCAGGTTTCAAGGAGATAGGTGCAAGAGTTTTTGTGAAACTGCACCTCAAACTGTTCAAAGAAAAACTAGTATCACTTGCTGGCAGCAGCAGCATGCTGTCATCCCACACAGATCCAGGGGCTTGCTCCCCCTAGGAGGAGTCTGGAACAGTCCTGCAGCCCTCCTGGGGGTGCAGGCCCCTGGATCTGCATACAGAATGACAGCAGGCTGCCACTGCTGGCTGGGGCCAGCACCAGCACTGGGTTCTTCCCAGCACTCGGTGCAGGATGCACTGAGCACACTTGGGTGCTGGCACTGCAGTGGCAGCAGTGGCAGCATGCTGTTATCTGTATGCTTCACAGCTGGTGAATGCAAAGCTTTAAAAAAAAAAAAAGCCCCTCACTCACCAGCTCTGGCAGTGGCAATTGGAGCCTCTGGGTGCTCATGGTAGAGCCTCACCGTACAGCATGGGTCAGTGGGATTGCCTCCCCCCAGCACCCGCACAGCAGCTGCACCATTGCACGGGTGCAGCACGGCTCGATAGGGTACTGCACACTGTCCCATAGCTGGGGCAGATCCATCTGTCAGCCAGAGCTCCCAGTTTGATTCCCCAGGTCTCTGATCATTCCCCCAGCTCTTCCCAGGGGACACAGCCCCCGGATCTATGCTCAGAGTTTCAGCAGGCTGCGGTTGCTGACTGGGGAAATATCCCGGAGCCATCACCATCCCCAGCTGGCAGTGACAGCCTGTATCATCTGGAGGCCCACACCCCCTGGGAAAAGCTGGAGGAAGCAATCAGAGAGCTAGGGGAAAGATCGAGGAGCTGGGGAATTGAACCAGGAACTGGGGGACCTTATCTGCACTCCAGGTTTTAGCAGGCTGCCACTAGAGACTAGGGCCAGTGGCAGCACTGCAGTCTTCCTGGCACTCAGCACAGGATGCGCCAAGCAGCTGCCACTGGCCCTAGCCTGCAGCAGCAACTTGCTGAAACCCCATGTGCAGATTGGGGGCCTGCACACCTTGGGAAGAGCTGGGGAAATGATCAGAGAACTGGGGAATCGAACCAGGAGCTACATGTTAATATCAGAGCAGTTCTTCTCCCCTCTTCCCCCTCCCTTTCCTTAGTTTCTGTTTAGCTGCAAGCAAGCCCGGCTTCAAAACTCAAAATGTTTCAAAACGTTTCAAGTGCCCTCATTTCATTTTGAAGCTGTTTCAAAGCCTTTTGTTTCGTTTTGATTTTGCTGTTTCAAGCTCAAAACATGTTGAAACAGCTTCAAAATGAGATGCCCAGTGAAATTTTGCACAGCCCTATTATAGACTAAGTGTTTAAATAAATTCTTGATGGGTTATTAGTTGGTGTATCAATTTATTTATTTCTTGGTTCCTTATTTAGCATGGGTAATTAGGATGCCTTCCCCTGTTGTAAGGTGTATCAGAGAAGCATTAACCCGTAAGCCACCATGGCTGGGCTATGTTGTGTAATATGATTTGTTTTATTGTATTAGTTATATGTTATTCTGTAAATAATTAAATTCTGTAAATAGTTTTATAACAATCTGCAAAGTTGCTTTGATTGTCAGGTGAGACTCTTCACTCAGAGACCCCAGGGACTCCCAGACTACCTAGGGAGCTGCACAGGGCCACCAGCTACTGGGTACCCCAGGATCCCACTATTTAGGTGAAGGCATGGGTAGTGTTGTACCCAGGGTTACACATACAGTTAGTTTTTTAAACTGAATACTAGTCCAATGATGGGCTCCTTGAGTCCAAAAATTTTCAGACCCACTGCTTTATACTATCTTTAATTTCCAACATCTTACTATAGAGATGTCCTATATCAGAAGCTCTCTCTGCTTCTTACATAGTGAAACACAGTTTTCTCTATCTGAATTACATTTTGAGAGCTTGCATTATTTTAGAGGGAAGCAAATGTATTTTGGTATTATGAAAACCCTATTATCAAAAGCTAAGTTTGAACAGGTAAAAGTACCTTCTGATGTGAGCGATTTGGGTCAATTTTTGGCAAAGTCAACAGGAGATTCCAAGTGAATCAATCATTTTATTCAGTGAGTCTAATAACCTGTTAACCTCTAGCTATAGCATATCCCACATGGTGTGTATGTGCCTTTCTTCTAATTACCACTAAGCTTATCTTTACTAATTAGTTATTCTCATTTTTATCAAAACAAAATGCCTCACTAAAAATATAAATAAGAAATCAGTTAATTATATAGTAAATTAATGTATAATTAATGAAAGGTTGAAATAAAGCTGGTTTTCAATGCGACTGTGACTGTGATTGTATTTTTTACATTCAATTTATCTTTTCCCTGATGAAATACTCACCCAAAAGCTTTCTTTCAATTCATAAGCAGATTTTGCTTTACATTTAACTGATTGTCTCTGAGCTGAGCTCAACAAATTGCACTGAATTTCTCCTATTATATTACTATAGCAGATAAATATCTTCCAAATTCAGATGCTATCAGGATCCCCTTTTGGTTTCTCCACTTTTAAATATGGAATCCTTGGAAAATATGGAATTCTTGGAGAGCTTTTACATTGGTTTCCCTCACTTGAACCACACGTTTTGTCATGAAAATGAGACTGTAGACCCTTGGCAGTAAACACTATTCAAGTGGTGGTTCCTGCTACATTTAGCGAGACATAGGGCACATTTACATATGCATTTGCTGTGGCACCAGTTTACTCGTGAGTAAATTAATTGCAAGCAAATGGTGCCAGCAGGCATCTACACGTGCAGTGAAGTAGGAGAAAATATGCTGCCAATCTGCTCCTTCTTCCCAGGGCCCTGCAATGGGACCTTGCCACCACTGCACAGCTTTCCAGGCTCTGGCCATGGCTACCAGCAGCTCTCTTAAAGCCTTTTTCACTCACTGCTCTCCGGCCAGCCATTTCTCTGGCCAGGAGCAGTGTGCACAGCACAGGGACAACACATAGAAGCTCTCTCCTTGCCACCTCTGCTTCCCTATGCCATGGATGCTCCTGCCCTTGCCCCTGCCCCTGGCAGTGACAGCTTGTGCCCTGAGCTCCTGCTGGCCACCATGCTGGCCTTGCAGGCCCATTGCACTGACCACGGGGTGACCCACGGCTGTCTTGCACCCCCCTGCCCCCAGCTCTCCCATACGCAATGACCGTCTGCCTGGCTGCCGCACACTATCCAAGGGCTGCTACCATGCACCTTATCTTGACCCCATCTGCCTGTCCAGAGCCTGCCAGAGATGCCAATGATGGGCTTCAGGATGCCACCACCGGGGCTGCCCTCACCCTCCTGGGCCCTGCCACCTCTGCACCCTCCAGGCCAGCCAGAACTGGTGGGAACCCCCATATGTTCCAAAACTCCAGCCTGCCGGGTCTGGTGGGGAGTAGGAGCTTAGTGCCGGGAGTGATGTGGTCACCCCACCCTTCTTCATTGGGGACCCTGCCTGCCCACTCCTGCCCTAGCTCATGTGGCCTATACCAGCCAGCTAGACCCCTGCCAGACCCACTTTAACTGGTGCATAAGCTGGACCCATGCCCTGATGGAGTGCGCCTCCAGGTGCTTCAAGGGCTATTGGTGCACCCTCACCACCTGCCTCAATTTTGCCAAGGACAACCTTCCCCAGGCCATTGTCACAGTCTGCACGCTGCATAACATCTATGAGGCCCAGGGGAAACACTTCTTTAAGGCCAAGGTGGAGGAGGCATGGCAGCAGAAAGCTGCCTGGCAGCAGAAGCACCACCTGCTGTGGCAGTGGCAGTGGTACTCCACCACCACCAAGGTTCCAGGAGATCTGTGTACCTACCAGTGGAGGCCAGGGCACTGGGGTCGGAAGGCAGTGGCTACCTTCTCCAGTATTCCCCACTATAGCCTCCTGCACTGCTGCCCACAGACCCCCCACACTCCGCCCTGCACACCCCAGCACTGTGCTTACTGCAGGCACATCTCACAAGAACAAGTTTTTATTCCCTTCACATCAAACACAGCTCCCTCCTCCCTCCTTCCCTCCCCAAGAAACAGAACCCCGCTCCCCCCTCAACAAACAGAGCCCCTCCATCACCAACCCCACCCACCAACAATCTAAAAACCTTCTTCCCCATGAAAACTATATACAATGTCCATTGTGTGCCATCTCAGGGTTAAGCACTGTGGGATGGTGGTACCTAGTGGGAAGAGCCCTGGGACAGGCGACCTGCACTCAGGCCTCTAGCCATTCCCCCATGGGTGTGCATGCTGCAGCGAGTGTGGTGGGTGGGAGGATCACCCAGGGGCAACAGTGGCCAGTGCTGCCCCAGTACGGTTGGCTCCCCCTATGGTAGGTTGCCCCAATTTTACTGCTCAGTAAGCATGTGCACGTGTAGATGTGCACACTTACTGCATAGTAAACTATGCTACTGTGCAGTAAAGCATCTTGCGTATATGCACCCAGCTACATCCATAATAGTGATTGGAGCACCATGCTTCTCTGCCTGTCCACCATACTGACCTGGGAATTTTAACCAACTGGCTGGGACCATTATACAGAATCCATGACTCCGCCAGCCAAACCAGGACATATGGTTACCCTATTAATACATGTCCCTAGTGTCTTGGGAAAGACATCTTGCCTACAGAAGTGGACAGGTAACAGGTAAGCATTTATAAGATGGCAATTTTCATAGCAACATCTAACTGATTTTATAATATCAACCAGAATGTGGTCATGCATAGGGTGCCCAAAATACTCACCAGCTAGGTTCAAAGTGGAACCCCATATTGTCAAACCTATCCAAAACCTCCTGTGGACTGGCAAGGTATGTGATATGTGGGGTGATTACCCATTGATTGCCAGACATACCTCCCATACTACCTCTCCGCTGTCAACTTGCCAACACAGAAAAGGTTTGTCACGGACTAGAAGCTGTATGTTGTGAGAGTGATGTGCTTCTCAATGGATAAGGGCACCAATATCCCCATAGTCTGCCACTGCAGGCAGAGGGCAAGCTCGGCACAGATCTCCATGAAGGTGTCCCTGGACATTTGGAAGTTCATGCACCATTTCTTCTCATACCAGTTGGCCAGGATGATCCCATCACTTGCTGCTTATCTCCCTGGACCAGAACTGCCATTCCATGGTTTGAACCTGCTCCCAGGCCTGCCTGGAAACATTGGGCTGACATCTGATCAACACCTTTCATTTTTGGGGTTGCAGCTTCTACCACAAAGTAAGAACATGATCAGGCATTTGAACAGGCTACCTAGAGCAGTTGTGGAATCTTCATCCTTGGAAATTTTCAGAAGCAGGTTAGATAGACACTTGGCTGGGATGGTTTAGTCAGGGAGATGGACTAGATGACCTTATAAGGCCCCTTCCAGACCTACATTCCTGGGGAGTCCCCAAAGGCATACTGGGATATGTGCTATGGAAGTATTTGATTTGGATTTGGGTTTGGCTGATTTGGAGGACAGTGATTCAATTCAGAGATTTGGATCACTGTCCTGAATCGATTTCCCCCCCCACCCCCCCAACCCCTCCACACAATCCAGAAGATTAAGCACTGATTTGGAGAGCTTCAGTGATTCAGATCGGCCAGGGAGAGGCAGGCACATCTGGGCAGCTGCAGGTTCTCCTGCAGCTCCTCTGGCTGTGTCTGCCCCTCCCCAAGTGGGGGGAACCGCACGAGAATCCTCCATGGCTGCCCTGCCCGGCCTCATCCCCTAACTCATCCCAAACTAGTCCTGACACTTAAGAAAACCCCCAAAAGCCCCACACTCACTGGGTGTAGCAGAGGTAATTGGGGTCTCTGGGCACTTGTGGCAGAACCCCTCCATGCAGCGTGGGGCAGTGGGGGGCAGCAGGGATCGTCCCCTCCACCTGGCACCCACATGGCAGCTGCCCCATAGTGTGCCAGGAGGCTGGGCCAGATGGGGCCAGGCAGGGCAGCCATGGGGGCTTCTCCCATGGCTCCTCTGGCTGTCTGCCTCTGCCCCGGTGCGGGGAGC
>NW_005842402.1:1075215-1098322 GCF_000455745.1 Alligator sinensis | reverse complement strand
GGCAAGCAGCAGCAGGGCCTGCTCCCAGCGCTGCTGCACCCACATCCCACACCCCGCCCCCCACCCCGGCTGGGCATCTTGTTCCAGCTCCAATTCCTCCCTCTCCCATGCCCCTTCCTTCCCCCCTCCCCCAACCCCAACAGATTTACCAGCTGGAGGCAGCTGTGTCAACTGCCTGTTTAGTCTATGGCCAAATATCCAAAGCAGCTGAATCTTTTCTGAAGCTTTTCCAAATTGATTCAGATGCTTCAAATCAATTTAGAGCTTTTAATTGGTCTCCTGATTGGAGATTCAGTCCCTGAATCAGGCCAAATCTCCTCCAAACTGAATTATCTACCGAAGCTTCTCACAGCCCTAATATGTGCTCTTACTAACCACCTGCTGGCCATGCAGTCAGCAGTTCACTAAACCCTAGCATCTGTACACGTGAACACTTCAATCTCTTGACTTTTCCATTCTGGGACAAACATGGGCATGACTGGACCTGGAAAAAATGCAATGTCTGTTCATGCCCACAGATTGCTTTTGTATGGGAAGGCAAACCACTTACCAGGAGATTTCTCTATACTACAATTTTCATTACAGCCTCCTAATACATCAAGGTAATCCAGGCCTTCCAACTGAGACAGGACTTCCATTGACACCAGCAGTTTCATTTAATCCATTAGTCTCCTAGACATAAGATGAGATTCCCACAAACACTTTATACCAATAGTGCACATGGTCAAAAAGGATTGCAGTGGTTTATAAGTATAACCAAGTCCAGACTTAAAGTTTTAAACTCTATATACTGATCCACTTGATTTAGCAAACCTATTGAAAAGCCACCAGCAACGCACTCTACATGCCTTCTCTTTGAATTTAGCATCCATACTTGCATACCAGCCTGAAAAGAATCCATTTATAGGGAGGTCATGGGGCTTGACTTTCTAAAAGGCAGAAATCAATGCCAGTTTGCCAATCCACACTAATATTTCATATAAAAAAGTACATAAACAATTTGCAAATCTTGCACATATGCAAATCTTCAATCTATATGCACAAACATGGTAATTTTGTGTAAAAAAATTAGAAACATAATTACACCTGCCTTTTTTATTTAAAACACATGCCTATTGTAGACTATGTCCATTATGTTCACCATTTCCTTGAATATATTTTGCTTGTCCTTGTCCTCTGCTTTGCATCTTGTTTTCTCTGGTAAATCTGCAGAACTCTACTGTCATTACCTCAGTTAGAGCTGAATGTGTAGATGTAATTTTTTCCTCAGATTAATTTTTGTAGATCCTTTTTCATTTTATGAAAATGAATATTCTTCAAAATATGTCTGCATTGTTCTGAAGAAGCAAATAATGGGCTAATTTAGGGAATACGCTATGTTTTAAAGTTTCTAGAATGCATGTGGAAAAAACATGCTGAAGCCTAGTCCCTTAAATGTTGTGTATGTTGAATGCTGCCCTCTTTTAACCTGCAATCCCTTCTCAAGGCTAGAGCGACAAGTACCAAGTGACAAATATCAGTTTGTAGCCTCCTTCTTATAGCATACAGAAAGGTGGCACAAGTTTGGGAATAAATACATATTTATTTCATGGGGTAGCACCAGGCACCTATCACTAGCTCTGCCATTCCCTGAGCCAGGAGTCTGGATTGTTACCTTATGTACACAAGACCTCAATCAAGTTCACAAAGATCCTTCAGAGAAAATGAGCATTTGCAGTTTTCTCAGGTGACTAAGAAAGAGTCTAAAGATTAAGGATTGCTTTGTTTAAAGAGTGCTCTTGTGCAATGGTTGGTTTCCTGAGAAAAAGCAGTTGAAAATTATGTTGTCCTAGAATGACAGACGGTCACAGTGCATTGAAGTTTTCTTTCTGGTTAAAAATAGCATAGTCCAACACCAGGAGAACCAGGGTAGGTGCTTACACTCCTGTCTGGATTCCATAACATCAGCAAAGGGATTAGTAGACAAACTTTACATCACCAAATAATATTTAAAACAACTATTTAAAAAACATAGCCAACAGAACGAAGGCATTTTATGTTATTTAGAATGATGCAAATGAAAGGTAGGCCGAGTGGCTCTACTTCTGATCTTTATAAAGGCTGGCCACTTTCCAACCCGTTAGAGAGAGGGCACACAGCTGATTCAGGGCTGCACAGTACAGTTCTCAGATCCATCTGAGATTCTCAGATCCATATATTTTCCAGGTTCACCATTGCTATAACTCTCCCCTCTGCACACCCTCTCTCAATGGCCGAATCCTCCACAGCAGAACCTCTCCCTTAGTAGGGTTTCAGTCCAAAACCAGCTGCATGTATCAGGTGTTTGGGCTTAATGATATTCTTTGTCTGTTGTTGACCCTGAAAAAAACAGGACAGAGAATAAAAAGGAAGACAGGTAATAAAAAACAGAAAAAACAAAACAAAAGGCAGGCAATGCTGTTACACCTGCTATTCCTATGTTGCAGATGAGCAAGTCTGGAACACTTTGAGCAAGAAAGCCAAGGTTTAAGCTGTGCCTAATGATTTCATAGCTCATGTGTGTACAAGTGTACAGGAAGGCAAAGTAGCTTTCAAGTTACTATTTGCAGGATTTAAGCAGGCACGTTTCTTTGGGTAAATGTGATATATTTATTAAACCAACTAAATAGTTGGAAAAATTGTTCTTTGCAAGCTTTCAGGCATAGAGAGTCTGCTGGTGTTTTGTATTTGAAGGATTCAACCCTGCTAAATGTCATCTTGGTTCTTATTATCTCCATCCACATGTCTTCCTCAGCCCTTTTTTTAGCTCTGTCCCCTGCACCACCATCCTGTCTGTAGGACTGATTTCTCAGAAAGTCATTCTTGGATAGATATGGTATGCAAGTGCTATGAGAGTAAATAAGGTAATGTACTTAGAAGATTATAATCAAATCTCTAATTCTCAAATAACTCTAATTTAAGAGGCCCTTACAAGTTTTAAAGCTAATTTACTTTCTAAATATATATCTAATTTCAGATGAAAAAGTATAAGATGCTGCTCAAGTAAGAGAAAGAATATAAGGATCATAGCATGGAAATCTTCGAAGTGACAAAACAGATGTTCTGTATACATTAAGATTATATGTTAAAACAAGGTCCTCTATAGCAACTATTGATTCAGCTCTATAACACTTAACAGCATTACAAATCTGCACAAGATGAGTTTAAATAAATTCAGTGTAACCCAACAGTTTCTCAAGATCCCCCCACAAAAAAACAAAACAGCCACTGCCTAACTTAATGTAGAAACAATTGTTTCCCTGATTCCCGGGTGGGTATTCTAACCATGAAACTACCAGATTAAGGGTGTCCATCACTTCCTCCAGCTGCACTTTAAAGGAAAGCAATGATCTGTCCTCAGTTTCTTAGAAAGACAGATTGTAGGTATCTGTGCCTGGGGAAATTCTGTGCTCTGGCTCATGGGTGCATGGGACCACCTGCTTGGAGCACAGGATTAGGTGCCCAAGGTCTGGAGAAGGGAGGAAGTCAGGACGTATTTCCATGTGTGGTCCGAGGGGTTATAACCAGGATGTTTATTGTGAAAGAGTTCTGGGCTCAGAAAAACAAGGACAGAGAAAAGCAGAGAGCTCTAGGTTCAGTTCCTTGCTCTCAATCTTATTTATTAGGGGTGTGCAAAACAGGCTATATTTGGTTCGGATTCAGCCCAAATCAGGGGACAGTGATTTGATTAATTGATTCGGATCACTGTCCTGATTGTATTCAGCTGAATCTGAAGATTCAATGCTGATTCGGAGAATCAGTGATTTGGCCATAGACACAGCTTTAAATATTTTTTCTGCATATCTTGAGGTACCAGGCATGGCTTGTGAACGCTGCAATGGTGGGGTAGATGGAGCAACTCACAGGAGCGTGGGGGCCCCCCACGTGCTTGGTGGCAGACCTGGAAGTGGACCAGAAGTACTTCCAGTCCACTTCTGAGTCCTCCACTGAGAGCGGGGGGGACCCCCCCCCACCACCATACAGCCTCCAGCTCACTGATTGCCTGTGGGGAGACCCAGGAGGTACCAGTCGCAGAGCTGGGGGGTCCCCTGTGCACTGGAGACCCCCCCCCCCAGGGAGGGAGGGGGTGGCTTCCCTGTGCACTGTGTGGCAGACCCAGAAGTGAACCAGAAGTACTTCCAATCCAATTCTGAGTCCACTGCTGAGCATTCTGGGGACCCCCCCATGCTCCCGTGGGATGCTCCATCTGTCCCACCATCCCAGCATTCACGAGCTACCTGGTACCTTGAGGTATGTAGAAGAAACATTTAAAGCTGTGTCTATGGCCAAATTACCAAATCTTTCCTCATCTCTCCGAATCGATTTGGAGGGTTCCAATTCAATTCAGAGAGATTAAAGGGTCTCCTGATTTGATTCGAATTTGGAGATTCAGCTGCCGAATTGGGCTGAATCTTCGCCGAAGCTCCTCACAGCCCTACTATTTATACCATTCACAGTGAATTGTAATTGGATACAATGGACTGCTTTGTTGCTCTTTATCTAGTAGAAATAATGTTAAGCCTTAAAGGCTTATATTGTTCATATCCTCAGTTCTTTTAACACTAAGAAAGATCTATAAGGATTTATTACAATTGTAGCTAAAATATTGTAAATTGTAAATACAATATTTTAAATTGGTAGGCTTAACATCTGTTATGTTTCCATTTTTTATTTCTTTCAGATTAAAATATTTTTTCTGGCCCTGTGAAAATTTTTCAGAAGAATTGGTCAGTGGTATAGACTTCATTGCAGCTATACATTGTCCTACATATTTAAGAAATACAAACAAATTCCATACAAAAAACTAGAACTCGTGGTTCCAAAATGATACCTTTTATTAGACCAACTGGAAAATGGCAAGAAAATTGTCCTTTTCTGCAAGCTTTTGGGATCAAAGTCCTTTCGTCAGGCTCTGAGAAAAGTGTAGATGGTACAAGATGGTAAAAAAGTCCCCATAAGTAGGAAATAAACTTCATTTTTGCACAGAGGGAGCTGAAGATGGAAGTCTGTCCCTCTGAGTCCATGAGAGTGTCTTTGTGAGCTGTGTTGAGGAGCTCTTTGGTGTGTTGATCAGGCAGAATTCCTTCCCTGGAGGTGTCAGATGGGAGGCAGTTTTTTGTATGTCTTTTTGTCTCAGACCAACACGGCTACCAAGTACACCCCTGAAACATGGAAGATGCTGAATTTTAGCCACTTTTGGATTTTAAACTTCATTGTAGAACAACAAGGAAGTTTTTTTGGCCTCCCTGCCTCCCATCTGACACCTCCAGGGCTACCAAGTACACCCCTGAAATAAATTCCAGGCATTCTTACCACCAAGACCATTTCTTGAAGGAGATGTAAAACCATTCATTAGTGATTTTAATTTGCAGCAGAACAAAGTCTTGCTTTCATTTTGTATCCCTTGTAAAGCAAATGAATTTACAGATAGGAACCATGTCACACGACCTTTTCCCTCAAATATCAAAGGTACTTATTTTATAGAACAAATTGCCTAGTTAGTTGTCCAGCAGTTAAATCTGAAGCAGGGAAGGTTAAAAATCAGTTTTATAGCACTACCTTGTGGTGATGTGAAGAACTCTAATTTCCTGCAACAATAGCAGTTCACTTACTTTTTCCTATAAAAATAAAAGAAATATAACATTATCTGCCAGAGGCATAACTGGCCAGGATAACACAATGTGGCAGGCCCTCCTCTACTCCAGTCCATTGCATTGGAGATGATATGCCGATGAGAGGTGGGACTGTACTCTGAGTAGATGCAGAGGTAAACAGACCTTCTATCTGAGATTACTTGTTTGGGGAGTCTGTGGAGACAGACTACATGGGTCACCCATACTTGTGCTGTCTCTAGCGGCACGTAACCCAGTGCAGGGAATGAAGTGCACTGTCTTTGTAAAATGGTCTAGTAGTCAGGGTTTGAATGACACTTCAACTCTTGTGGGGGTCTGCAAAAAAAATTAGCTATGTGCACAGCCCCCTGCTAGTACTGCGGGGCTGGAGCCAGTGGTACTGGCAGCTGGAAGGAGCTGCTACCACCACTGCCTGGGCTGCTTAGAAAGGTGCAGGATGAGAGGGGGGCTGTATGTGGTGGCACATGGGCTCCAGGCTGTTGCAGGGGGGAAAGGGTACTGACCGGCTTACAGGGGGTTTCTCATCTCTTATGGGGTGTCTCAGCCCCCCCAAGCTCCCTCAAAACTCAAACCCTGAGCACCATTAATACCCAGGTAAGACCATTAGACCCAGAATGGATCTATTGCAATAGATAGCAAACCTCAGGAATCATTGTATTTTCTGGAATAAATGTGGGGGTACCCAATCACAAACTGTCTTAAATTTCCCGAGGTCCATCTTGATGCCATCTGGGGATAGTCCAAATCTCAGAAATTCAAAGGCACATTTTTTTTCAGTTTGGCATATAATCCATGTTATTGTAATCTGCTATTCCACCTTTGTCCGTGAGCTGTGGCCTGGTGGGAGGCCTGAGCTGGTGGTCAGTTCCTCTAGGCAGGGGGTTTGGGACTGGGCCCTGATATTAGCAGCAGCAGCTAGAATTTGCTTCTACTAGAGGGAGACATCACCCCATTTTTTTGCTGCCAGCACCCATGTTGAGCCACTATAAAAACATTGTTTTACAGTAGCAAAAAATGGGGTGACACCTCCTTCCAGCAACAGCAACTTCCAGTTGCTGCTCTTCTTTTTTTGCTGCTACACAGAACTACATTTCCCAGAATGCCCTCCACTCACTCACCCACACTCCTGGGCTACCTGCACTGCTGGAGCTAGAGCCAGGGGGTTGCAAGAAATGGGTGAGCAGTCAAGGACAGGATGGTGATGTTCCCTCTTCTTCCCTTACCCACATACTCCTCTCTTCCCCCCAAGTTTCATTCTAGCCCTTAGGCAGTGCTTGGGGCTCATGAAATATATTCCTAAAGTTATAATGTGAAGTCAGTTATCCAAAGCTAGAGTATTTATATTAGGTTTGTATTTTTCTATATATAAATTATGCCAATAACTCTGTTCCTCAGACCTATTGTTTCTTGTCTTTCATGATAACTGTCTGTGAGAAGTGATTCTGTATTATAAAATAAAGATAGGTTGGAAGTCATGAAGAATATTTGAACAAGTGAGTATTTATATCCAGCAATATAGATTCTTATGACAATCCTGGTCCTGGGATGAGCTGTCATTTTTGTGCACTTAGTAATTCCTTGGGTCGTTTTGAAACTATTTTGAGACACAGAAACATAGAAATACAACCGCAGAATTTCTTAGTGAAAAGGCCTTCTCACAAAAAGCTTGCATAAAGGTAACTGAATTTGTATCAAAAGGATTCATATTCAAAGAATACTGAGAATTCATGCAGTGCATACCAATGGGATGATCCATGCTTTAAGTTTTCCAATCTCCAGTGAAACTTGGCATAAATTAATTTACATAAAGTAAACAAACACACAGCAAGACTGTAGTCACTGTTTTTCTTCATATAAGGCTGTTAGCATGTGCCTGATAGAAATTTATTACATCTAAAAAGTTAACATTATTGTGAAAGTGTGGCTCTTGCATCTAATTGTGAAGTTGATAAGATCTAGCCAGTCTGATATCTGCCTGAAAGTCTTATGTACATAGCTATGGGATGGATGCCAAGCTGTTGAGCCCAGTTTAGTGTTTACCATGTTCAGTAAACATAGGCATATGTGAAAGATAAGAACTAATCAATGAGCTTTACTGTGGAGCAGCAGGCAACCTCTGCAGACAACTCTTTTTCTAGGTCTAACTAACTAGCTGAACTGAGGGACTATCTCCCAGTTTCCAAACTCTGTAGTGTAATTAAGGAACCACTTCCAAAGTACAATCTCTATCACCACACCCAGTGATTGTTTTGTGAATCAGGATTGCAACTTAGAGTTATAGCTAAGTTGGGCCTGGAGCCACTGCAAAGACTTGGGCCTGAAAGGCTGTATGCTCAAGACTGAAACTCAGCTGATATGCTGTAATATACTGCTGGGGACTCCTTTCATCTCCAGATATAATAAGGAAACTGGGAGCTCTTCTACTCCCAGTATGGGTAAGGGAGAACTGCTGCTCCCAGACTAGGACCACCAGTGCTCTCAATGACAGCCTGAAGGAAGGGGAGGAGAAAGATAGAGCTGCAGAGCTAAGATACCCATTTCTCTCTCCTGGCTGAAACACTACAAAGTTACAGCAAAGGTAGTCAGTGTCCACTTTCCAATGAGGCGTACATCTGTACACCCTTCAGAATGCTAGCTTTTTGTAGCGCTTCATAATGTTGTGGCACTTGCAGTGCAACAAGTAGTATCTTGTATATTGGTGCTAATGCATATTTACCAAAGTTGGTCATAACAACTTCTTGAAGTCTACATGGGAGCATTAGACCGGGGTGGGCAAAATGGCCGATCTGGCCAGCACCCAGACTCCATTTCCCAGCAGCCCCTGCCCTCATGGCTTGGGCCAGTCTCCATGGAGACCCCAGCTGCACCTATGTGGGAAAGCTCAGGCTGGGGTTGCCATGGAGACCAGTCCAGGCCATGAGGGCAGGGACTACTGGGAATGTTGTTGTATGTTAGTATGAGATTTTATGTATATTTGATATATTTCTAATTTAAAAAAACACAAAAGAACAGCAAAGGGGGCTGCTTCAGAGCTACTGGGATCTTGGGATGGGGGTAGCTTTTTCCGGAGCCAGGGCACAGCTGCGATCTGTAGTCTGCATGCTCCGGGCAGGGGTGTGCAAGCAAAGGATTGCGGCTTTGCCCTGGCTCTTTGCAGTAGTGAAAGCCTGGTCTGGAGCCGGGGCAGAGTTGTGATCCCCTGCTTGTGTACCCCTGCCCAGAGCGTCCAAACTACAGATCACAGCTCTGCCCTGGCTCCGAAGCAAGCTGCCCCCATCTCAAGTTCCCAGTGGTCCCAGAGCAGCCCCCTGCCCTGCTCTGCTGCGCGCACTGCCGGCACAGCTGAGGCTGGTCTCCATGGCAGCTCTAGCCTGAGCTTTCCCACAGGTGTGGCTGGGGTCTCCATGGAGACCAGCACAAGCCATGCGGGCAGGGATGGGAAGGAAATGGAGTCCCCGGCCAACCGGATCCAGCCTGTGGGCCAGCCTTTGCCCGTCCCTACATTAGACTGTCTTGTTTCTTGGCCTGAAGATTTAGCAAGGCCAAGATATAAGATCTTGTGTTCATAACTGCCGCCTATTGTCTTTCTCAAGCAAGGAAGTTGTCAGAACAAATTCTTAACATCTCTTTGATCAGTCTTTCTTGCCACAGATGGCGCATACAACTGAGAGAGCATACTAGTAGTCTGTCAATAATACAGTGCACTGATTAGCTAATTTGTGGTGTTTGGTCCAGTGATGATGTTGTCTTCATTGATGAGGGAACACAGCTGGCATCTGGGTCTGTTGCAAGGCCTGGTGGCTTGGTGAGACAAGTGTTAAGTAGTCTGTCACTAGAGAGATGTCATCTGAGATTGGGGGACCACCTGTAAACCAGGACACAGTGCACTGATTTAAAAGAATGGTCCATCTCTCCCTACAGAGTTAAAAGTAATAAATACTGTAGCAGCTCAGTTACAGTTTGTATCTACTCCACTATTCACAGTGTAGCACTAGGGTCAGCAGTAAAAGCTCAATACAGACTGCTTTCATTGAGCTGATTTAACAGCATCACATATTGTTTATTTCCAAGGAGGAGCCTTGCTACTGTTCTGGCTATATCTACTGAAGAAAGGAGAGCAGCAGGCCAAAGCCTTACTCAAAACTTAATTTCAGGTGGGAACATGACACTTGATACAGCAAGACCATGTAACCATATAAGCTGAGCTGTTCTGCTTGAACAGGTCAAACATGAGCCTGGTCAATTTAATCATCAACTCCAGGATGTGTCTAGGGATTTGGTCAAGTTTGCTTCTTAACACAGGATTTCCTGAGTTACCACCTGTGCACCATGAATAAATACCATTATACCTAATTTTCCTAGTTAACCCTGCCCGTGTAGTTCATTTTCTTATGATTAAAATTCTGTCCAAAAGAAACAAACAGAAATGAAGATGTAGTGAATTTGCCTTATAAATTAATGCATAATTCATGAACCTGTCAAGCCAGGCCTCTCTTGGTCTGCTATCTGGTACCATGCAAACCAGTACAGCCTGTTCCATGGTCGAGTTGTCAGCATCTAAATCAGCACTCCCACCTGGGCTTGCCTGGGTGAGGAGGGTGTGTGGACACCCAGCAAAACTGAAAACAAGACCTGCCAAAGGACAGATGACCTCCCTGCAAGCCAATAGCCATCCATACCTGGAAAGGAGATGGATGTCACCAGTTTACTCTGCCTGAAGAATCACCAATGATGCCTTGCTCAACTAATCTCAACTCAACTAACCTCATCAGAGTGGAAGAGGATTGTTACAGCATCTAAGGTGCCCCAACAGTCATAGCAGCCTGGTCTGATAATTAATGAAAACTGCAATAAAAGCCAAATACTGTCTGATAGTGACTCTTGCTTCTGCATTCAGTGGTCTTCTAAATATGCCTTTTGTCTCCTCTCCGGTGTTCAAAAGGACTATGAAGTAGGACCATTCTTTGAACATGTGATCAAAAAATACGATGCACTGGCTTGATATTCTGCTGTAACAGCAGATGCTGTATTTTACAAGCCAGCTACAATCAGGTTTGAAATTTTCAGCCTTTATAATTTGAAGAAATTGGTGCCAGTAGGTCCCCTGTATACTGCTTTGCATAATAGAAATGACTTGTTCTGTAACACCCATCCAAATCCTGACTGTGCTGAACCCCAGCAAGTCCCATTGACATTATTCAACTGGCACAACTCAGCTGATAACCAACAGGGGCTTCTGGTATTTAATTCATTTTACTTGTGAAAAAATACATTGCTTGATATCCATCCAGCTGTGCAAATCGCAACTCTAAGGAATTATGTGATTCTGCCTGTTCTTCCAATCCCCCAACCATTATCTGTCACTTTCTGCTTATCACACCCACTCATTGCATCTTGTCTTAAATTAGACTGGTTTTTTTTCAAAAAAGGATGTTTTGTTTGTGTTTTTTATAACGTGTGTGTACAATGTCCAGCACATTAGACCCCTGATTTTCATGGGAGTCTCTAGATGATATTGTTATATAAAGAATTCGTGATATTAACTTGACAGCAGAAAATCTTCTTGGAAAACTTAGCAACAGAGGAGGAGGAGCATGTTCCATTGATGGAGGAGGCCAGAACAGACATCTCCAAGGTTGGGAGGATTGAGATCACTGCCACCAAAAGGAAGTGATGGGTGGTGGTGGTTAGAGACTTCCTTCTGCAGGGCACAGAGGTATCCATCTGCTGGCCTGACCTGCTGTCTTGGGAGATTTGCAGCTTGTCTGGAGCAGCAGATCTCTCAGATCAAAGATGTCACAGAAGGATTACTGCGACTCATTTAGCCCTCTGACTTCTATTCCATGCTTCTCATCCTTGTGGGCACCAATGATACTGCCAGAGGTGACCTGGAGCAGTCACCTGCAGATCAATACATGGCTGTACAGATGGTGTTTCCAGCAGGGATTTGACTTCTTCAACCGTGGGATGTTGTTCCAAGAAGAAGGATTGTAAGGAAGAGTTGGGATCTACCTGATGAAGAAAGGGAAGAACCTATTTGCACACAGGCTCTCTAACCTGGAGAGAAGGGCTTCAAGCTAGGTTCACCAGGGGATAGAGACCAAAGCCCTGAGGTAAGTGGTGAAATGGGTGACCTGGAGGAAGAACAGGCAGAGGGAAAAAACAGAGGAGGCCTTCTCATGCTTCTTGAGAAAGCAGAGCAATTGGCTTGTTACCTCAGGTGTGTGTACACAAATCCACAAAGCCTGGGAAACAAGCAGAAAGAATTGGATGTCCTCACACAGTCCCAGAACTATGATGTGATGGAATAACAGAGACTTGGTGGGATAGTTCATATGGCTGAAGAACTGTCCTGGATGGATATAAACTATTCATGAAGAACAGGCACTGGAGAAGAAGAGGAGTTACCCTTTATGTAAAAGAGCTGTATAATTGCTCAGAGCTCCAGTATGAAACTGGAGATAGGCCTGCCTGGGTTAAGGTTAGTGGGGAGAGCAACAAGGGTGTTGTCATGGTGGCTGTCTACTATAGACCACCAGACCACAAAGATGAGGTAGATGAGGCTTTCTTCAGACAACTAGTGGACATTTCCAGATCACAGTTCTCATGGGGGACTTCAATCACCCTGACACCTGCTAGGCGGGTAATACAGCAGTGCACAGGCAATCCAGGAAGATTTGGGAGAATGCGGGATACAACTTCCTGGTGCAAGTGTTGGAGAGACCAACTAGGGGCTGTGCTCTTCTTGACCTACTGCTCACAAACAGGGAAGAATTGGTAGGGGATGTAGAAGTGGTTTGTAACTTGAGCAGCAGTGACCACATCATCGAGTTCAGGATCCTGACAAAAGGAAGAAAGGAAAGCAGCAGAGTATGGACACTGGATTTCAGAAAAGCAGATTTTGCCTCCCTCAGGGAACTGATGAGCAGGATCACCTGAGGCCAGACTGAGAGGGAAAGGAACCCAGGAGAGCGGGGTGTATTTTAAAGAAATCTTACTGCGGGCACAGGAATGAATGATCCCGATGCACATGAAGGCTAGCAAGTATGACAGAAGACCAGCTGGGCTTAGCTGGGGACTCTTCAGTGAACTAAAACACAAAAAGGAATCTTAAAAGAAGTGGAAATTTGGTCAGACGATTAGGGAGGAGTACAAGAGTACGGCTCGGGCATACAAGGATGAAATCAGGAAGGCCAAAGCACAACTGGGGTTACAGCTAGCAAGGGACATGAAGGGTAACAAGAAGGATTTCTACCAGTATGTCAACAACAAGAGGAAAACCAGGGAAAGTATCAGACCCCTAGGGCAGGCAACCTAGCATCAGATGATATGGAAAAGGCTGAAGTACTCAATGCCTTTTTCATCTCAGTCTTCACAGGCAAAGTCAGCTCCCAGATTACTGAACCTGGCAGCACAGTTTGGGGAGAAGGTGATCAACCAACAGTGGTGAAAGAACAGAAGAGGGACTATTTAGAAAAGCTGGACGTATACAAATCCATGAGGCCAGACTCAATGCATCTGAAGGTGATGAGGGAGCTGGCCAATGTGACTGCAGAGCTACTGGCCATTATCTTTGAAGACTGGTAGCTATTGGGAGAGGTCCCAGGTGAATGGAACAGGACAAATACACTGCACATCTTTAAGAATGGGAAGAAGGAGGATCCAGAGAACAACGGTCAGCCTCATCTCTTGGGCTAAGTGGAGAAAGTTAAAAAAGCATGAGGCTGAATCAATTCAATCTTCTCAGATTAGTCTAAGCTGTATAGCTTGAACAGGTAAGCAGGGATCCTGCTTTTCTCTTTTTAAAAATCCCAAATTCTCTGATTTAAACCCCCAAAATTCACATTTTTCCACAATTAAAATTTAACATCCATATATATATATATATATATATATATATATATATATATATTTCATTTCATTCAATAATTATATATATATAGTATCAGTTTAACACAATGCTTTATTGATATATTTACAATTTTAAAGCAATTTGGAGGCTTACCAGTGCCTCAATCATTATAATAAAATACATTCTAAATACCTATATATTTTGGGATTTGATTTTGGTTTTGTTTATGATGGAAAATCAGAGCTCCCCCTGCCACCTTCACTCACCAGGAACTGTGTCCAGCTACAGCTTTCCCTCCACTGCTTTGCAGTACTAATCAATCCTGATATGCCGGTTCCCTGCCCCAGCCCATGTTGTTGTTCCTCACTCCTGACCCACAGACCCCTGGCTGTGCTGGTGCCCCTCACTCCCAAACCACAGTCCCCCACTCCACAGGCCCCACCAGTGTCCCTTACTCCCAACCCACAGGCCCCTGGCCCTGCCAGTGCCCCTCACCCCCCGTCCTGCCAGAGGAGGCCTTCAACTGCCCCTGTCCTGCTTATGCTGGAACATGGTGGCTGAGGCGGTTTCAACTCAGGCAGGTAGCAGCGAAGTGAGTCTGGACATGGCACTGGCTGGAGGGAGAAGGTGGGGAGGCCTGTGGCACCCCCTGCCCCCCTCACCATGGGCTGCGGCTCCTGTGCTATGCCAGGCAGCCTGGCCATGGCTCCCCCTGGGCAGCGATTCCTAGCCTCTCCACCCCTGCGAGCAAAGGCACCTGCCCAGGTACCAGTGGCCCAGCCATGCAGCTCCCCCACACCTCCAATGGGCCCTCCTGCTAGAGGGGCAGGCACCTTCCCACTGTTCCCTCCTCCCCTCCCACAGCCCCAGCACCCAGAAACCTTCCCCAATGCAAGCAGGCACCACCCCCCCCATCCACACACCCCTGCCATACACACACAAACACACACACAAACTTAACTGCATCCAGCTGCCAGGCCTGATCCCACCAACCTGCCTGGCTGTATGCTGCCTATATGCATGTGCATGCACATATGCATGTAGTGCCCCATGCCTCCAGTCACCCTGCCCTCACTCCCTCCTGGCCCCAAGCAGGTCCTGTTTGCCTGCAAGGGGGAATCCACTGTTTCCCATCGTTTTTTCCTTTAAAAAAGAAAATCCACATTTTTCATCTTTAAAGGAGAAAATCCCATGTTTTTCTCTTTCAAATGGGAAAATCTGCATTTTTCTGCTTTCTGCAGCAAACAGAAAACCCAGATCCCTGTCAATAAGCAAATTAACAGACATTCACTTTTGATTCCAGAAATGTAGCCACATGCCCGCAGTCGCCCAGGCCAGAAGCCGGTGGGTGCTAGAGCATACTTCCCTGCCAGGCTGCAGCAGACAGCTTGGGCCAAGGCTAGCCTGTCCACAATGCAAAGGGAGGGGCTTGTGAGGGAAGTGCAAATCATCCTGGGATGCTGGGGGACTGTAAGTTAACTTGAAAAAGAGGGGATCTGGATCAGAAGTTCAATAAACCAATCTAACCTAAATCTAGACCTATTAAGTCTATAGTACATCCACCCAGGTTTATCTTAAACCAGGTCTGGCCACTTTGAAAGCAGTTTATGTGCACTGAACTTCTGTTGTGTTACAGATTTGAACCAGTTTCTGATTACTTACACTGGTTTATGTGTAATTTCTGCCCCTAGCCATGAGGTTCAATAAGGAGAAGGCAAAGTCTTGCATTTAGGATGTAACAATCCCATGCAGAGGCAGAGGCTGGGGACTGACTGGCTAAGAAGCAAATATGCAGGAAAGGACATGGGGGTTAGAGTGGACAATAAGCTGAATGTGAGCCAACAGTGTGCCTTTTTGTCAAGAAAGCTAACAGCATACTAGGCTACATCAGTAGGAGCAGTGCCAGCAGATTGAGGGAAGTGATTATTCCCCTTTAGTTGGCATTGGTAAGGTGGCATCTAGAGTACTTTGTCCAGTTTTGGGCCCCGCATTACAGAAAGGCTGTAAACAAATTGGAGAAAGTCCAGTGGAGGGCAATGAAAATGGTAAGGGGGCTGGGGAATGTGACTTACAAGGAGAAGCTGAGGGAACTGGGCTTATTTAGTCCACAAAAGAGAAGACTGAGATGGGATTTAACCTTCAACTACCTGGAGGGTAATTCCAAAGAGGATGGAGCTAGACTGTTCTCAGTGGTGGGAGATAACAGAACAAGGAGCAATGGTCTCAAGTTACAGCAGGGGAAGTTTAGGTTAGATATTAGGAGAAACCTTCTCACCAGGAGGGTAATAAAGCACTAGAACAAGTTACCCAGAGAGGTCATGAAATCTCTGTCATTGGAGGTTGTTAAGGCTAAGCTAGAGAAAGTCTTGGCTGGGATGATTTAATTGGGGATGGTCCTGGTTTGAGCAGGGGGTTGGACTAGATGGCCTCCTGAAGTCCCTTTCAATCCTCATTTTCTATGGTTCTGTGATTTTGTAAGGGGACTTGAGATTCTCAAAAGTGCCTTCAGAGAGGTAGCAATACACCCCAAAGTAAGTAAAAATAGTTAAGAAGGAGCTATATCAGGCTTCCTATGAATTGCAGGGACCCAGAATATGCCTGCCCCCATCCCAGTCATGAGGTAGTTATGATTTGAAGCCACCTGCCTGTGATGGAAGTTACAGGAAGGATAGTGAAGAAAATTAGCTGGTAATGATCTGGCTCAGAGCATGGTCCCATGTCAACTTCTGATATTTGTACCAGAAATTATTATCAAGACATCAAGCAGTTAAATGCTATTATGCCCTACAATGTTTCAGGACAAAGGTCTTAATTACTCAGTGTCATTTTATGGATAAACTCATAATTTACTATCATTAGCCAACAATTTAGAAAGGAAATAAGTTAATGAGATCTAAAACACGTGTGAGATTTTACTTTAATTATATGGTTCATAGATCAGAGTCATTATATTTCAATAGATTTCATATATAATCTAAAAGTAATTAGTGCAGCTGCCAGCTGTTAAAATTTTAAGCTAATTGTGCTTCAGAAAAGTTTGAAAACAAATTTTTGTGCGTGTTTGACTTCATCTGTCATTTACTTTCCCAGTGAATCTTGAATTCTTTTCTGTACAGCAGAACAACTTTGGGAGGAGGATTGGAGGCTACCCACACCCAGCTATGCCACTAATGTGGTAATTATGTCATTTTCTTGGGAAGTGGGAAATGTGGATTTGGACCCCCTCAGGCTGAGTGGGAAGTTAAAGTTATCTGCTGAATCTTGGGTGAACACTCTAGTCACTAAGTATACACAAGCAGTGAGGTTCTTCCGACAGCACATCGAAGCAGACTCAATTAATCAAGTGCTCCAGCAGCCTCCAGCATCTCACATATTAGTGTCCCTGCACTTAAAAATAGTGGCAGGGGTGCTTTATCTAACACTCATTCGATGAGCTTTAGATAAAGCGCCCCTGCCACCATTTTTAAGCATGGGGACACAGATACATGAGACACTCTGGGCACTTGAATTAGAGTGGCTTTTGGAGCCACTCTAATTAAAGCGCCCCCCTCCCCATTCTCAGAGCACATGTATAAATGCCCTAAGATATTACATAAAAGAAGTACTACCATCATCTCCTCACCCTAAGTTTTAAAGAAGATTGTCCACTGCTCATATTGGAAAGAGACAATACAGTCATCTAACTTTTGGAGAGAGTTGTGGGCTGTAGATCCTGGGTGAAAGAAGGCATGTCCCTGCAATCTTGGGTAAGGCATCTAAGGCCCAGAGAGAAACAAAACAAAACAAAAAAATCAGTTTATAGTTCAGCTGCTAAAATGTAGGCTTTAACTTGAAATGTGGTAGAAAAGAGATTGATCATTGTGAATGAGGGTGAAGTGGATGATTTGTGCAACATATTGTTGCAAATCTAAATGTAGTCCATGACCTTGTGTTTCAGGCAGGCAGCTGTGCCTTCATGGTGTGGGATGTTAGTGCACAGGCTGGAGACACCCATGGTTGCAAGCCACCCAAATTCCATGCAGTAACCTGCTACAATACAAAAAGAAACCTGTTACCACACATCTCTGGTGATTGCATGGGACCCAACACTTGAATAGATCAGAAGAATCATCAAACAGTTACAACCTAAACTCCAAAAAGATCAGACCTTAGAAGAAATAGTTCCAGTGCCAACCCACTGACTTCCAAACAGCCCTCTAACCTTAGCAACTCACCATCAGAAGCAGACTCTCCACTGTTCAACAGTCATCAAATGGGACACAGCCTTGCCTGCAAAAAACATCACACTAACAAGGCATCTTTAGAGCTGGTTTCAGAAAACCAAACAGAACAATGTAAACCCAAATCAGAAAGGGTACATACTGCAGGCAAATCCCATTCCATGTATGTGCTGAGTATACATACAAAGCAGAAATGTAAGGGTCTCTCTGAAACTACTGCAACAGAAGAACACCAAAATCAAGTTTCAGAAGAAAATGTTCTGGAGCAATTGCAGTCAGAATGAGTTCAGAGATAACTGAGCTCTTTAATCAATCCTGAAGTTGTTATAAACTAACAGGGGTGTTTCTCTGCATTCTGAATATCTAGATGTTTTTTAATTTAACACTTCCTCTTCATAATCAACTTGCAGAATTCTAGACCTTATTGAAATAAAAAGGTGGTCACTCTCTTGGCTCGGTAGTAGTCCTTACCCACAAAAGTGATAAATTACCAGCATGTTCTGTTGGTCATTAAAAATTATGTGCTGCATTCTGTCATCATAAAGATAGAGTACTGGACAGAATAATGATTCATTTTAATGGCCCTTTAGCTGGGCAAAATTCTATTCTATTTAAAACGCATTAATATTTAATTCTGTTTTACTTAATGTCTGAAAAAGCATTACCACTTTATCCTTTATTTTTAAATTAACACAGCTACATAACCATATTGAAAGCATATGGAGCAGTATAGTAAAACCATTTTGGATACTCCTCCTTATTAAAACATAAGGAGCAGTATATTAAAAACATTTTGGGATACCAGCTGTGATCATATGCTCAAATGATTTAGTGACTTTCCTGAAAGTCACTGTTCAATAGGTTTCTTTCAGAAGGAAGGACAGGAGTACATCTCAGATGTCTTTTTATTGTTTACTAGACTTATATTTCTGTATTGCAGTATAACTGTGATGCTTTTCTTTTTATAGTCCTCTTGCATTAGATAGCTATAACATGGCAACCAGATGAAGTGGATAGTTTTTCCATAGTAAATAGGTTCCATATTCTCTGTGTTCATTCTCCTTTGTTTAGCAGGGTTGCCCTTTTCCATGCTCTGGCTATCATATTGACAGATTCTTAAGTGAGGTAGATATATACAGCTCGGCAGTTATTCATGGTTGGAAATTTGGGAAATAATCTGGGAAGGAAAATTTTAGGTGAAAGGAGAGCAACAAACCCTGTTATAGATAGATATCCAGAATCCCTGTATAATGGGCAGTTCTATTATATGTGCGTGAAGGAACCTTTTTGCATACAGCCATTCCAACAGGTCAGACCACCTTGTCTGGGCTCAGGCCATGCTAGAGCTTGGGCATCTGGGATCAGCTTACTGGCATTTCAGTGCCAGTCTGCTGGAGGATGTTGACTCCAGGGGGGCCTTCTGGGAGTTCTGGCAGGCCTGGTGGGAGCAACGGGCAGCCTTCCCCTCAGCTTGGAGATGATGGGACGTGAAGAAAGTGCACATCTGGCTTTTTTGCTGCTGCTACACTCAGGGGCACTCCTGGCAGAGGATGCAGTCTGGGAACAGCTCGAGCGGGAAGTCCTTGAGCTGGAGAGATGCCTGGCCACTGACTCAACCAAACTGTCCCTCTGTGGAGTGTGTCAGGAGAGGCAGGAAGAGCTTCCTGCTCTGGACGACCACCACACCCACTGTGCTTTTGTCCGCCTGTGCGTCCAGCTTCTTTGGAAGATGGACTACAGCTCTCCCTTCTTCTATGGCCTGAAGAGGAGGCAGGGGGCCAAGAAGTACATCACCTGCCTTCTGGTGGGTGACAGCACCCCCCTCACGGATCCAGGTGAAATGCGCCAGCACATGCAGGTCTTCTATGAAGAGCTCTTGTCCCTGAATCCAACTGACACTGAAGCCGATCGGACCCTATGGGAGGGACTCCCGCAGGTCAGCGTGGGTGACCGGGACTGGCTGGAGGCTCCTCTCACCCTGGCCAAGTTTTCTAATATAATAAAAGCCTTAGTCTGTCTGTCTCTCTGTCTGTCCATAATGCTTTATTTGCACTCTGATTGGTTGTCTCAGCAGCCAATCACAATGCTGACTGAAACAACCAATCAGAGTGCTCCAAGAGTGTTCTGGAAAGGAGGTGGTGGTGGCAGCAGTGTGGCAGAGTGCCGCCATGACAGTGGGGACAGAGGGAATGGAGCGGGGGGGGCGGGGAGGGGGCTGAGATCAGCATTGCTGGCCTCACCCCCACCTCCCCACCCGGTGTGAGGAAGAGAGAGAGCCACAGGGGGCAAAGGAGAACCAGCCAAAGATAGAATCAGCAGCCCCAAAGCCCCAAAGAGTCCAGCAGAGATCCTCCTTACCCAGGTGTTTCTGGAGGGGAGGGGCCAGGAATTCAAACTTCAGTATAAAGAGGAGCCCGGAACAGGCAGGGGAGGGGAGCGGAGGACCGGAAGGAGAGGAGCCAGGCTGAACAAAGCTACAGGAAAGCCTGAGAGCAGCCTGGAAAACCAGCAGGAGGCTCCTGCAGAGAGGGAGCTCCCCAGAGGAAGCCTAGATAAAGGATTGGTGAAGTCGCAGCACCAGAAACTTACTGCACTCTTGCTTGCAGCCAGAAGAGCATGTCTGGAGAAAATATCATAAAGACCCTAAGAGAAGGGCACTTCAGAGACAAGGCACTGTAAAGACCCTAAAAGGGGGGCAAAGACAAATTATCAAGGTAGACCCGGTGGGGTGAGGGTACCATAATGGCCCCAATAGGAGGCTCATGAAGAGGTACCGTAAAGACTGGAACAAGGTGAAGGAGAAAGTGACCTCACAGAGTATTTTTTTTCTTTCATTTGTTAAAAGCCAGGGAACAATAATCCAGGCCAGGAGTGCTTGTTTTTTTTGTAGAAAGACAGAGGCCTGGGTGACAACCCACCGGCTGGAACAGTGACGAGAAGACGATTCAATACCCGGTGGAACAGGCGAGGGTGTAGGGGATGGTGCAGCCCTCATGAACATAGGATGGTGTACGATGACTGACTGGAACTACACACCCAGGTACAGGATTCTACTCCCATTAACACCAAGTTGTGGCAGGCGAGGATGTGGGTGTGCAGACCTCTGGTTGGGAATCATCACTGATGTCAGCCGGTGGGCTGAGGTCCTATGGTGATATTTAAAAAAAAAAAAAAATATATATATATATATATATAAATAAAGAGAAACAATAGGCCGATCAGAGACTGACTGAGGTCAAAAGGAAAAAAAAGGAGAGAACAGACTCTACCCAGAGACCGAGGGCAGGGCTGGAGGAGCAAAGACTCTTGAGGGGCGGCATAACTAGTACCGTGACACCCAGCCCTGCTTCCTGGAGGCGGTGGCAATGGAACAGGGTGCTGGCTGAGGGGGATGGAGGAGGTGGCGGGGCAACCTTCCCCCCTACATTCCTGGGAGGCAGCGGCAGTGCAGGGTGGTGGGTGGTGGCACTCCATACCCTCCTGTTCCCCCCATCATTTCTGACAGGCAATTGGGTAGTAATAATAATAAACACAAGGACAATAAGTCCTTGCCTCCAGATTGAAAGCAAACTCTTTGATTTGTCAATGCCTCCATATCAGCATAGTAATGTTTCAGTTCAAAACTCTTCCTAGATTACTGTCCTGCTTCTGATAAATGATGTCACTGGGAGCCCAAACGACTACTATATGTTAACATTAAGAATGTTTAGACATGTCTGTATTATTGTATGCTTCTGGTAATTAAACAGCCACGAGGTCATCATAAATCATGAGCTAGATATATAAAAACTCTTTATTAAAGTCAGGAGCGATGAAATAACATGTACAGCAATTATCTGCTTATTGCAAGCACTGTTCTATGACATAAACAAGCATGTAATTGTATCCATGTGTACTCACCCTAAACTGGGTAAAATGTAGAAATACACAATGAGCAGAGGGGTAGTTAGCCTTGTCAGTCTGAAGTCAGGCAAAATGCAAGGTAGATTTGCACCTTATAGAGTAACTAATTCAGAGATGCATAAACTTTCATAAGCAGCAGTTTACCTTATCAGATGCTATGAAGGGACTACAGAAAGCAGAACTTCTGACATGAAATCAGTGATTAGAATACAAAGGGTGATGAAGAAGGAGGGAGCACTACTGAGAGAGGGAAGATGAATAGGAGGGAGAAAAATAACAAAATGGTTAACCCATTGAAAAATGAAAGCTAATCCAGATAATAGGATCAAATTCCATTGTCTTGGTTTAGATCGTACTTAATGCAATCCAGTCTTATATTGGATGATTTCTTGTTCTATAATTTCTCGTTCAAGTTGGTTTTTAAAGTATTATTGTCTAAAAATAGCCACTCTGAGGTCAGCAAATGTATCCATTGGGGGACAGACCTGTTCTGGTTTACAAAAAGCCTCCCAACCTGTAACAGCATCTCTCCAGCAACAGACTACAGGCAGTCCTTGGACTTAAGACACAATTGGTTCCTGAAAACAGCATCTTAAGTCAAAACATTGAAACTCAGAACTGATTTTCCCATAGGAAACAATGTTATAAATGGGGAATTGGTTCCTGAACCAAGGCCCGAGACCCTGTTTTCACCAAAAATAACCCAAAATTTTGTACTCAATAAATTATAGATGAGTAATATAGCTACATTATTGTATTTATATTGTAAATAGCAATCATATTGATTTGGAAGGACTCCTTTGAGGTGACTTTGCTGGACTTTTTGAAGGGCTCTTCATTGGACTTTTTAAAAGGTTCTTGGCTGGATTCTTGTCAGGAGTCTTGGCTGCAGGTTTTTCTGGAGTCTTGTCTGCTTTCTTAAAGAAGGTGTCCAAGGAAGTTTGGACAGATGTTCTCCAGAAATATGGGTGACACAGCAACTTGTTCGCTGTCATGGCATCACATCAGATCAAGCATTGTTAAGTCGAAACTGACATCAGAAAGTTGAAACAGGGTGTCAAATTACAAATCTTGTAAGTGCAAAACATTGTAACTTGAAACATTGTAAGTTGAGGACTGCCTGTACCTAACTCCTCTTCTCACCAAGGCACCAGATCTTGCTCCAGGCCCAGATGCTGGTTGTGCCCCCTCATGCACATAGAACACATTGTCATTGGACCAAATAACATGGATTATAACATCTGAGGTTCAGTCACTAGGCCTGTGTGAATAGGGAAGTATTCGATTCAGATTCGGATTCAGCCAATTTGGAGGACAGTGATTTGATTTGGAGATTCGTATCACTGTCCTGAATCAATTCGGCCGAATCAGCTTTGGAAGATTTGGCGCTGATTCAGAGAGATTCAGTGATTTGGCCATAGACTATAATTGGGGATCACTGAAATACCTATAACTTTGTCAATTTTTGGTGAAAACAGCAG
>NW_005842402.1:1073470-1075191 GCF_000455745.1 Alligator sinensis | reverse complement strand
AGGGCATGATGTCTGCCAAGTTACAAGGAAATAGGTGCAGGCGTTTCTGGGAAACTGCACCTCAAGCTGATGAAAGCAAAGCTTATTTCATGTGTGTGTGTTATGGCAGATTTGGATGAAAATGGCAGGAATGGTAGCCACTTCTGAGGGCAGGAGGTCTGCCAAGTTTCAAGGAGATAGATGCAGGGGTTTCTGGGAATCCGCACCTCAAACTGTTCAAAGCAAAACTCATAATGTGACTTTGTGTGTGTGTGTTAAGGCACAGCAGGATGAAAACAGCAGGCATGGTAGCCAGTAAGAGGGGGCCTTCCCCATGCTCATGCAGAAACAACTCACAAAAGGAAAAGAAAGGCTGCAGACAGAGGCTTATGTGCTGTTTCTACATCCCTCCCCCAGAGCACTATGATTGGAAGGGGACTCAGGGAAAGATCGTAGTCACTGGCCAGCTACAGATGTCAGTCTCTCTCTCCCCCTGCCTCTTAGTTTTTGTTTACATGTAAAACTGCCTTCCAAATTGCCGAATCTCCAAATCTTTTTCTGAATCTTTTCTGAATTGATTCAGAGGCTCTGAATTGATTTAGAGGGGTTTTTTTGTCTCCTGATTCAGTTTAGATTTGGTGATTCGGCCTCCCAATTGGGCCGAATCTTCTCTGTATCAAAACAGTGACCAAAGTTTTGCACAGTCACCTGTACCTCTACAAAGTCATATAGAACATCACCTACTTACAGTGCCCTTTGGACATCTATATTGGACAGACAGGGCAATCCCTATCCAAAAGAATGAATGAACACTGATCTGATAGCAAGTCCAGAAGCCTGTGGCAGAATAGGTTAGCTTCCCTGGACATTCCATCACTGACCTTAGAGTAGCTGTTCTGCAAACAACTTAAATGGGAAATTACAGAAGAAGAACTCAGGAAGATCTGTGGGACCCTACTTTGGACAATTTACCCACCCCTGCCAATCGGCTGACTGGTGGAAGGGGCAGTGTCCTGCATTACACATTTTAGCACACATTTTTATAAAGTTATATTTGTTTTTGCTTTGATTTTAAACTGAATAATAGCTGAATCAGCTATTAGATAAAAGTACCAAAAAGCCCTGCTGAAGCGCATGATCTATATAGACACTGGGTGAGCCGGGTCAAACTGACATGGTTCCTCTTCTGGGCATGTGCTGTGTTTGGCATGGGGACACACTGAACTGAAAGTAAAGCACCATCATATTTTTCCACATCTGTCAGCAGCCTAAAGATGAAGGCCCTTGTTAGAGTAGCATATTTCACCATCAGTATTCAGGCTTCTAAATAGCATTTTGTATCTTTTAGCAATTGCTTGATATGTACATGGATAGCAATAACGGGTTCAATCACCTTATCAGATTTTGCAAGCACTTTGTATTTTACTAATGGGAAGAGACATTGAAGGAAGTTATAAATGAGTGAGCTGTTACTCAGAGACATAATTAACAGCAATACTTTTATGTGGTAGTAGTCAGAACTGATTAACTGTACGCTGCTCTTCTGTACTCATGTGTCACAGCGGGGTCCTATAGGAGGGTCATGATCTCCTTAAGGCCCCCTCTCCGTGCCAAGTTGGCCCAAGGGCACCCTCTGTTTCTCACCCGCCACGTCTTTGATGGTTTAAATCAGTTGGGAGGCTGCCTCACATCTTCTTGGACACGGTCCGTTGTACCCTCTGGTGCTGTAGCCTCCTCGACCC
>NW_005842402.1:1066749-1072893 GCF_000455745.1 Alligator sinensis | reverse complement strand
GGGCTTCTCAATCGTGTCCCCTCTCTGGGGCTTGTCACGCCCGCACTGGGCTTCTCAAAACGCCCCTCTCTGGGGCTTGCCACGCCTGTGCTGGGGCTTCTCAATAGTGCCCCACCTGAGGCTTGCTACACCCGCACTGGGGCGTCTCAAATGCCCCCTTTCTGGAGCTGGGGTCTAAGCACCCCATAAGCTGTGCCCTCACTGGCGCCAGGGCCCCCACACCACTGTGGGTCCCTTTATGAGGATACTGCGCCCGCTCTGGTGCTGGGGTCCTCACACTTCGTTGTGAGTCCCCAATGAGTACGCTGAGCCCACCCTGGCACCGGGGTTCCCCCACCGCTGGGGGTTCCCCCTGAGGCCTCCTCCAACCCCTTATAGCCTCACCCTTGCCACCGGTGTAATAACAAAACAAAACACAAGCCCCTAGGCTACAACATAACTATAAGCCACCTGGCTGTAACCACATTGCTCCGACATCTTAGAGCTGCCTTCTGTTATCTGGCTTAGGCAGTACCTGCGGTTCTCACTGCTTCTTGTATCATGGCTGAGGGAGCTCCTACCTCTCTGACTGCTGGCAGGGAACTGCCAGCCTGGCCTCAGCCCTGGGCTTTATAAGAGCCAGGCTCTGCCTCCTACATAAGGGCCAGGCCTTGCCCCTTACAGCCAGCTGACCGCTGTCAGGTGTGGGTCATTTGCTGCCTCCAGTTGCCCTGGCAACCCGCAGGTGGGCTCTTATTCCCTGCTAGGGCTCTTTTCCCCGGCAGTTTCCCCTCTCTAGGAGCAGGGCACCTCAGTGCTCTGCGACATCATGCCTATACTTTCCACTTGATTATGCACTTAAAACTGTAGTACTATATTCCTGAAAAGGCCAGGGAGTAATTAACAGCAATATATTTCTCATTCCCAGCACTGTTAGCTAAAATACAAGATGGTGCTGCTTTCCTCTTTGATAGCACACCCTGTTGTCCAAAGTAGGGCACTGGTAAACAGCCTAGAGCTGAGGTGCTTCACAGTGGTTATGATTAGTAATGCTGGTAGCAGATTTCAGAGACACAAGCATAAAGCAAATGTTAGTAAATTCTGCAATATTAATGGCAATTTTTAGCTTTTTGAAGTTGTAACTTCCCGTGCCCTTCTCCCGAGTGTTGCGTATGTGGACTCTTTAAGAATCTCGCCATGGATTCTTGGGTTCCATGGCCAGACTAGTGGGAGTGGCCTCGGGTTGTATCCCCAGGGGTCTTTCCTGCCACATATTTGATGATGAGGGGTTTTAAATTGGGAGGACAATGTCTGGTTCTGTCCCCCTGGTTCTTTCCCTTGGCCTTGCTCGTAACTGCCTCTTCTTGGGGCTCCACCTCCCCTACACCCCACCTAACACCAACCGTGATGTTGCTTTGTCAGGGCCGATGTTTGGGCCCTCCCTGGCACTTGGTCCTTTGGGGCTGTGGCTGTTGACCACTGGTGTAGTTAATGCCGAGCGCTCTCTGTGGCTCCTCTCTGCTCTCTGGTCTATGCAGAGCCGGGTTCTACCCGGACTGCCACTTCCCTTGATGCGTCGCTGACTCCCTGAGTTCGGTACCTGCTGCTGGTTGTTCGGTTCAGAGTCCCGTCCTTGCTGCATCTGTCACCATCCCAGTTGCTGGGGCTTCCGGCTCTGGTCTATGACGGGTCCGCCGGCGGCTCTTTGGGCCCACACTGGCCCAATATCCCCTCCACGCTCCCTTCCTGAGGAAGCCACCAAGCCTCCTCCTGCTCCGCACCATTTGGCTGCTCTGACCCTTCTGGGCCAGCCGGGGATGGTCTCTCTGGTCCCCCTGGCTCCCTTCCGGGTGAGCCTTTTCTGCTGGCTCCAGCTGCCCGTCCAGCCAATCACCCTTGGCATGCTTTTATAGGACACGGGAGCCATTCCTGGCTCCTCCCGATCTTTGACTGCCGCAGTTTCACTTTCGCCGCAAACAGCTGCCGGCGCAGCGTCCCGCTGCCTCTCCCCTTCTCCCGGTAAGTTTTCCTTACAGAAGTACTTTGGTTACTCATAAAAATTATACTTGGGTATAATTAGATCCTTAGATCCTCCTCTTTCATAGCTGGGAAAGAACTCCCACTCCCCTCCATTTTTGGGTGCCACCAAAAAGCCAGAGAAAGTGGGTGAATAAATGTCTTGCTTATTCATGATAAATGTCTTGTACATGTAGAACAGCTAGTGGAAAAGCATATTAAATCTTTTCTGAGGTATGTGACCTTTCAAAAGCAATATATTGAACAGCAATATATGTGGTTGCATCAAGTATTAGAAAATCAGTTGGACTTGAGGATTTAGATGTACCAGATACTCCCATTGTTAATTTTTGTCTTAAAATCTCTTTCTCTTCTGTGTTCTGTGCCATCACTTTATGAATATATAATGTAACATAACAGACCTGGTACACATTATTAAAGACTCAAGTGACATTTAAATCTTTGGATGACAGAATCAGAGTGGAAATTAGAAGTTCAGAATACTCAAACATCTAAAATTGGTCTTTTACTGCAACTTATACTAGAAAAGATCATTTTATTCTTCCATCTAATCTTTAAAAAAGTAAGTACAGGTTGGTTATGCAATGCATTTCAGACATTGATTGGTCACATGCTTGGGTCATGCTGTATTATCCTTGCTTTTTGGAAATAAATTATTACTAGATTTATTATGATATGGAATGCAGCACCTATACATTTGGCAAATATGTGCATTTTAGATCTCTAAATGCAATATCCCTGATTGCATTTTTATGGCAGGCTTTACTAGTGACATGCTACTTGTGCCATTTCATTATACCAGGTTTCAACTTTTAGAGATGTATACTCCATTGGAAGAGTAGGGCATCTCCAAAAGCTGAAACCTGGCACAACTAGCATAAATGGGGAGAATCATGTTTTGCAGGCATAGCTGTTTTGAAAAGCTTAGTGCAATTTGGAAAGCTTTTTTAGAGTATTTTGGCAACTGAATTCTAAACTAGTCTTAGTGGATTATTAGACTTTGTACACTTATCTTTTCCTCTTCTACCCCTCCTTCTTCCTTTTTTTCAATGTTTATTTGTTGTGATAGATACATGTATTTCAGATGGAAATGCATGTAATCAGTACATATATATTTCTGATTCTTGTGCTGTGATACAAAAACCCCAATAAAAAATTAAATACTGGTAGCCTAGCCTCATTGCCAGTGTGGGATCCTGCAAGATGCATGGTAAATTCCACGTGCACAACAAAGAAGACTTCAGTGGGTATATGTACATATACAAATAAGCCAGCAGCAGTTTACTCTACAGTAAATTACTCTAGAATAAACTCTCCTGGGCACATGTCTACGCATGCAGGGACATGGGAAAAAAATTGCTGCTCATGGAAGCAAGCTGCTCCTGCCCCAGCCAGCCCTGCACTGGTCCTCCGCAGCAGCCAGGGGGAGGTCTAGGCTCCCCCAGGTGCTAGCCCAGGGGCTGGCAGGGAGCACTGGGCCAGTAGACAGCCCCTGGGAGCTGCCTGCTGCCAGGGCGGGCTCCGCCACCAAAACCCAGGTGGGGACAATACCCACCTGCCCCTGCACCAGAGTGCTCCCAGCCCTTCACTCCATAATTGTGGGGCTGGGGAGGGAGATTCTTATCTCCCCAACCTAGCTTCACAGCTGCAATGCCTGGGCTGAGAGATCCTTATTGCCCAGCACCAGTCCTGGCATCACAGGTCCAGTACTGGAAGAAAAGGCTCTCCGAGCACTGGCCCCATACAGTGGAGCTGGCACTGGGAGATAAGGATCTCCCAACCTAGACCCCATGACCCTGGAGCTGGTGCTGGGAGATAAGGATCTCTGAGCCCCAGACCCACAATCACAATCCCTACTGCTGGGACAGGGGGACATTGTCCCTGGCTGGGCTCTGGTGGCAGAGCACACCCTGGCACCAGTCAGCTCCCAGGAGCAGGAAGCAACCCTGTTTCCCAACTGACCAGGAGCAAATGTGCTCCCAGTCAGGTGTCTACACATGTGCTACTGCACAGTAAGTAATCAATAGTTAATTTACTACTTGCATTTTCAGGTAGCAAATTTACTCATAATTAGAGCCAATTACAGCACAGTAAGTGTCTGCACATGTACACAGTGACACTTACTATGCAGTAATTAGCTGTAATCTTGAGTAAAGAGTCTCATGTAGATGTTCCCAGTGCTGCTCATTTGGGACCTGCCCATTCATCCTACACTCTTTATTTGTATTCTAGTGACACAAGAAAATCTTCCCTGGAAAGTTTACTTACATTCACTGAAGGTTTGAACTTGAAACAAGGTGAAAAGAAATCCTAAAGAGAGCAGGAGCTATAGGTACACTAAATACCATGATACACTAAAATCCATGATAACTTTTCCTTTGTTCTGACACTGACCATTTTTTTTTTTTTTGCATCTAAAGAAGCACATTGCAAAACCAATGTGCCATTCCAAGCTTTTCTACAGAGTACAAGGGCAATAAGAAAGAGCTTCATACCCCAGAAAGAGCAACAAGAGGTGGGGTTGTTGGTTGCTCATGGCCCTGGAGATGTGGTCAGTAAAAATGGTCTGTTTTGAAATTTGTACTCATTCTACAAAGCAATGTACACACAGATCTAAAGCTCTATGAAGACAGTTTAAAAAAATGTAATAACATTGGTTCAGAATTTCATTTCTGAGTTTATAAAACAAACCAAAAAAACTATTTAAAAGGAACTAAAATGCTCCATAAAGCATCCTAAACAGCATCGGTTCCATTGGCTCACAGCTGCAGGAAGACTTTTTATTAACTGTTCTTATTATTTATTCATATTGCAATAGAGCCTAGAGATCCCTGCCCCAATAAACAAGGCATTATGTAACAAAGCGTGTCCCCTGCTTGAAGAATTGAAATATGCAAGATAAGTTTACAAGTAATATGCTTTGACCCTGCACCTATTATAACCCAATCAAGTCCCCATTCTACACGCCTACATCTGATAAGCAGTAATGCAAAGCCAGCTATGGAGGAATTTCCTGATGTCAAGAGAATTACTGACTGCCTCCCTATAACATTGTTCCCTTTGTGCAGGCAAAGTTGTTTTCTTATGAACTTGAGGACAAGGTAATGATTTTCCATAGAAAGGTATATTTGCAGCCTTGACACCCTGAAAGAGTCCTGCTTGAGTCCTGCTTGATCGAATCTCAATATAATTTAATTTTTCCAACTGAAAATATCTTTATCAGAAGACACAATTACAACTTTAAAAAAATCATCAAGTATTATTTTAGAAGTATTTTGGGGTCTGCATTTTAATGACTGTCAACAAGCAAAGTGACCCCGCCAGATTATTGGATCGAAGTGTTAAGTGACGCAACCAGTTGTAAATAGTGATGCGGTGGCGGAGTGTATCAGCAATTTGACCCAACATGCAAGTGATGCGTGATCAGGGCGTGATCACCTGTGGTCTAGCCAATCAAAGACCACCTAATGGGCATGGCTGGCTGGCCAGCATGTCCACGGGTTCCAGAATGTACCATCAGGGGAGCTTCCTGATTGGCCGAAAAAGTTATATAGGGGACCGCACGCCTCGGTGCGTGGTCCCCAGGCTCTGACTCTCAAGGCGGATTGATCACCCGTCTTGGGGCCTGGCCAGACCCCTAGGTCTATAGCAGAAGCTGCTCCGGTCGCTCCGAGCATCATAAGCTTACTGCCTCGCATACCCGGGACGCCCTGTGTCTTGTCTCAACCAGACATTGCACTTGTATGCTGCAGTCTTCACCTGCCACCCACCGCTTGTATATATTTCCTCGCTGCTGTATATAGTTCGCCATCACCAAGTTGTTTCAACCTACTGTTCGTCAGTCTTGTAAGTAAATATCAAACTTTATTTCACACCTCATTGTCTGTGGTGTTTATCTCCACCTCGCTCTTGGCATCCCTGAGCATGTCTGGGTTGGTGTCACCACCCGGTGCCCCACTCGACACGCAACTGCAGCCGTTTCCCAAGGACCGTCCAGGAATCATGTCCCACACGGCGACGAGGATGAGATCGCCAAAGTGGAGAGAGGAAAATAGCACCCAGAAATCAGGGCCCCAGGGAAATAAGGGGGGCGAAGTTGATTATGTCACCTTAAATTGCCCTTGGAGG
>NW_005842402.1:1064394-1065714 GCF_000455745.1 Alligator sinensis | reverse complement strand
GGGACATGTACCGACCAGACTCATATTGCCTATAACCAAGTCTGGCCAATCCCAGTAAGTGCAGCAGTGGTCCCCACTCTAACTAATCAAATCTATAAGTGGCACAAAAATCCACCCAGTAACCCGACGTCGGAACAGCTCTTATATGCTATAGCTGGCATGAGTTATCTTATCTGGGACGCTGACGCCTATCCATTAACACTAACTGAAGAGCAACAGCGTGATTATTGGCCTCATCGCTGGTGCCGGGAACCAGGTAGGGTCCCTGTGTCTCAAGAAGCAATACGAGCATGTGTAGAGCTTTATGGGGGCGATCAAGCAACACTTCTCAAAATGTCATTATTTACACTAATAGCAACCCCCATCAGGAATATTCTTCATGAGTTACCGGAGATTAGAAAAGTTTTTAAGGTAGAGAACGCATCTGCTGTTCCAAGGGTGCAAGTAGCAAAGCAAAAGGGAGAAAAGGAATTATCTCCTAAATTATCCCCTAAAATGTCTCCCAACAATTATTGGAGAGAGAGGACGCCAGAAGAAAAGGCACAGTTTGGCTTCCTACTAAAAAACAGTGGGCTCACGCCAATAGAATTACGAAAAGTGGGAGATAGAGGTCAAAAGGAGTTAGAGGCCCGATTGGGATTTAAGTATAAAAGGCTAGAGCAACAAAAAAACGAATAGCGGCCACCGCAACGGGCACCGACAGCCAACCCGATGGTGACAAACGCCCGTATTTAACCCTAAATGTACAGACGCCAAATCACGACCAAGAAATGCCCGTGTGTTTCCTGTTAGACACGGGGGCACAAGTAAATGTTTTAAAGCCTAATGTCCCACACAAGAAAACACTGAGGATAGTATTTGTACAGGGGCTCAACTCCATCAAAAGTACCCCAGTAATTAAATTTAAAATCAACAACAAAATTTTGTCCGGAACCCTAGGGAAAGTAAACATCGTAGGGGTACCAGGAATCAAATTACTTCAATTACAACAGTATATCGTTTCAGCCTTGCCATTATGTGTCCCACATGTGAGAAAACACTGACCAACCATAAAGAACCCAACGCCGTGGTGTTATAGACCAATCACGACAAAGGAAGGTCTACAAGAATCAGTCAAGAAACTGCTACAGAACCTACAACATCGAGGCTGTATAAATGAGGTAAAATCCTCTATTTATCTTTCACCGGGGTGGGGCATCCCAAAGCCAGGGAACCCATCGGAAGCCCGGCTGGTAGTCGATTACCAACAGGCCAATCACCGGTGCATTTTACTACAAATGCCCGCGACCCACACAATAATGGAAATTATACACGGCATAA
>NW_005842402.1:1059263-1062279 GCF_000455745.1 Alligator sinensis | reverse complement strand
TCGACACGCCCAGCTCCGGTTCCAGGAACAATTGTGAAAACAGGGAACTATCCCAACACCTATTTTGTTTCCTTAGAAGCAGCCATACCGCCACGCATCATCCTGGCTCACCATAATTGGCTGAGCAGGAGAAGCTGAAGGACCGACTAGTTAATAATTAGATATAATGTTGTAAATAAGTTATATTAATAGGTGTTGAGTTTTCTTTTGCAGATACCCCAAACCTGCTAACCTGCTATCACAACCCTTGGCTTACTGAGGCGAGAAACGACCGTTTTGGAGCTGCCAGGCTACACGAAGTCACGTTAATAAGAAAACAACAAAAAGAATGAAAATGAAGATCTCATACATCATCGTGATGAGTGTAATTGCCATCCTGGTGACAACCCAAGCAGAGGAGAGTTTCAACGACATCACAACCGGGTACCAAGAAAACTCCATACTTAGTCTACTAACGCTCTGGGCCAATGTCATCGGAGACCCGGATAAGAGCGGACTCACTGCATGTTTGCGAGTACCTTTGTCGGTTGATGACTCAATAATCATCCCATATGTACATGCTCTCGACCTCGGGGCATGGTTCCAAGCCAGAAACCATGATGATCCCCGTAATGTGAGCATCGACATGAGGGTAAGGGATCAATCTATTGTAGAACACCAATATACCTGGGAAAGCAATTTGACGGTAGCTAGCATGAAAGCAAGCAAATGCGCCAAATATGTTAAGAGTCTCTTGGGAATACCAGTACCTGGTAAGCCAGTTCAGATTAGATGTTCTGAAATCTCGTGGGGCGTTCACACACACGGGATCCATGGGGTAAGGGATGACAATTCTCTCACTTGGGACCCAGAGAAAACTGAACCTACATGGTTTATAAAGCTTCCCCCTGGCCCATTTCGACGAACCAACCAAACTCCTGTGGTTCGTACCGCATTACACCACCGTATGGCCTTAACCACGTGGAATATCAATAACGCTGTTAATGTATCTAACCCGAACAAATGGGCATCTTATTTCTATCCAGTACGTAAAGTTGCTATGATAAGTCAGTGGTTTCATGGGTAAGAATTACGGCCAAGCGACATTGCCCTACCCGGGGAGTTAGCCAAAAGCAGGTGGAAAAATAGAAACTGCGGAGAGCTTAAAACTCCGGCTCCCCTGGGAATGTTGTGGGCGTGTTCCTATGGCCACCTCTATACTAACCTCCCAGCTACGCTATCGAGTGTAAGTTGTTTCATCACAAACATACTGCTATGTCCTCCACTATCCATTAATAGTGCAAAACCAACCAGCCCCATACTGATTAGATAAAAGCGGGGTGCAGCATGGAGTTCACTCTCGCAAGACAAAAAGGAACACAAGTTCTGGGGCTGGATAACTGGTGGAGCCTATTGGCAGGCAGGACCACGATTCAGTATAGCGCAAGCCCGAACACTTATCGCTGTGTTGGCAGAGCATAGAAACAGCCGCCAACAAAACTGGAAGGGGGTTTGCTCTGGTAGATCAACAGCTCCAAGCCACGTCCCTAATGACATTACAAAATCGTCTAGTATTAGACCTTACGCCCCTTAACGAAGGAGCTATCTGTGGGTATCTCAACTTACCGCGTGAGCATTGTTGCATATCCATCCCAAACGTATCAATACCCCTAAATCAACAAATTAGAGACCTCCAAAAAGTGGCCGAGCAAACCAACAGGATCAACGATGAGGGAACGGGGTGGCTTGCAAGTATTTTTAGCTCATTGGGATGGAGACCCTCTGCATGGTTAATGCATTTTAGGTAGGGGCCTCCAGCCTGGCTGCCGGCTCCCAGCGGGAGAAATCAAGCCCCCACTTGTCAACAAGCAAAATGACTCCGCCAGATTATTGTATCGAAGTGTTAAGTGACGCAACCATTGTAAATAGTGATGCGGTGGCGGAGTGTATCAGCAATTTGACCCAACATGTGAGCGATGCGTGATCAGAGCATGATCACCTGTGGTCTAGCCAATCAAAGACCACCTAATGGGCATGGCTGGCTGGCCAGCATGTCCATGGGTTCCAGAATGTACCATCAGGGGAGCTTCCTGATTGGCCGAAAAAGTTATATAGGGGACCGCACCCCTTAGTGCGGGGTCCCCAGGCTCTGACTCTCAGGACGGATTGATCATCCGTCTTGGGGCCTGGTCAGACCCCTAGGTCTATAGCAGAAGCTGCTCCAGTTGCTCCGAGCATCATAAGCTTACTGCCTCGCATACCCGGGACGCCCTGTGTCTTGTCTCAACCAGACATTACACTTGTATGTTGCAGTCTTCACCCGCCACCCACCGCTTGTATATATTTCCTCGCTGCTGTATATAGTTCGCCATCACCAAGTTGTTTCAACCTACTGTTTGTCAGTCTTGTAAGTAAATATCAAACTTTATTTCACACCTCATTGTCTGTGGTGTTTACCTCCACCTCGCTCTTGGCATCCCCGAGCGTGTCTGGGTCGGTGTCACCACCCGGTGCCCCACTTGACACGCAACCGCGGCCGTTTCCCAAGGACCATCCGGGAATCATGTCCCACAATGACCATCAGGTTGCCTGATTTAATGGTGGATAAACTCAATATATAGTACACTATTCAAATGAGTTGCTAATGCCTGACACATAAAACCATATATAAATTACGTTATAAGTTCATAGCATTTGCTTTTCTACCACATATAATTTTTCCCTGTTTGTGACACTTCATAAACATTGTCTTCAAATGGCAGGGCATTGCAGCATCATTATTTATTGCAGGGATTAACTGGTTTCCAAGCATCACAATTTCATCTTCTTGAAAACAGCTATACAAGCCCAAGTTCTGATCAACTTACTCATGTGCGGGCCCTCTCCCAAACCCGCCTGGGTCACCATGTGTGAGTTCTCTCCCGATCCCATCTGGGTCACCATGTGCGAGCCGGGGGCGAGCCGGGCCCGTCTTTGTGCACACAGGCTGTGGCCAGCAGCCTGGGCACGCGGGGGTGGGGAAAAACGCGGTGCGGTA
>NW_005842402.1:1049572-1059148 GCF_000455745.1 Alligator sinensis | reverse complement strand
GTAGGCCGGTCAGCTTTCCAGCCACAGCTCCGCTTGAGTTCTCGGTGGAGGACTCTAATAGACTCGGTTCCTTGACCCTGGAGTGGTTTAGGCTCCGCGGGTTCAATAATTCGTTCTCACAGAGCAGCTGTATCTCCGTGGGTTACTCGGTTCCCAGGTCCCCCGGAGCTGTTAAGACTCCGTGGGTTCGACAATTGGGTCCTTAGGATAGGGATACGTCTGGACTGCGATCGGCGACGGGGAGAGGCTAGAGGTTATGTGCCTCGGAGTTGTTAAGGCTCCGAGGGTTCGGTAAATAGGTCCCGCGGAGTTGTTGAAGCTCTGTGGGTTTGACAAATTAAACCTCTGTTGCCCTCTTAAGGAAAAAGCTGGGTTTGTAGGGATCAGCAGCGCTTAGAAATCCTCACGCTCCTTTCCCGAACTCCACGTACTTTCTCTCTCTCCGACTTGGGTGGAAACTACCCAAGCCTTTTGTACGGCTAGCAAGCCAATAGCTAGCCGCCACGTATGCCTACATTTAGAACCGGCCAATAATGTGGCACGAATCTAAATACAAATGGCAGGAACTCCTTTGCATCGTGCATCACTATAATGCAAAAGGAATGCACTATGCAAAGAAAGCTACAGAACTGGCGGGAAAAACTCCTGCACGCGGGGTCTTAATTGCAACAGAACACTCCACCGTGCAAAAGAGCTGCAATTTGGCGGGAACATGATTTAGCGATGCCAAATCACACACAAACAAGAAAAACCACAACTTTGGGTTGTGACAACTCACAGTAAAATCAACAGAAATACTCAGCGAATAAGGCATTGCTTATTCCAATGTCAACAACGTATCTACAGATCTCAGTTACAACTACATGGAACCTTGCTCTTAAAAGAAAGGTTGTCATTAACTCTGACCCCTTGCTGCCAAGGCCAGAGCAGCCTCAAAAGGGACTTTCTGTTCTGGAACAGGTCAGCATATTCATCAGGATGAGCATGATCAGTTCAGTCCTTCACCCCACCTACTGTTGATCCTGTGTAGACAAGCTTCCTGGGGTTAGGAGGAGTCTCCTAATCTCTCACAAAGCTTCAACATGGACTCAAACTCTTATATTCTTCTATGAGGTTTAGAGTACATCTTGCAGTCTGATTTCCTGCCTTCATAATGCGTATTGTTAAGGCATTCTGCATTACTGGTGTGAGGCAAGCTCATCTGGGATAGCAGAAAGATTTTTGGCAAATGTCTAAGCAGTGCACTGGCCTTGCAACTGAACTCTGCTCTCTGGGCACATCTACATAAGATATTACATCGCCGTAGTGACGAGCTATGGTAATGTAGCAATGGCCAGCACAAACCATGACACCGACACTACGTTACCATCATGATGAGCTATGTCTTTGAAGCTCATTGCTATGGCAATATAGCGTCTAAAAATAATCATGTGCAGTCCTTCAGACTGTGCAGTACTAAAGTACTAAAGCAAGTACTAAATGACTGTATAGTATCAAATGTGCAGTCCAGGGCATTTGTTGATGCACCCAGTCTATCATGGAAACCTGCTAAATCGATACACCCCTGAGGCAAATCCAGCATTGTTGGTTCCCTTCCCAGACAGCAAAGTTTGATGCATTTTCCTTCAGCCATTTTTGAGTTATATATGGCTTCAATAATAATTAATGTCTCTGAAGGTTTTTTTATTGTCGTTTGCATTCCAATGACTCATGTCTATTAGTTACTTAATATCTGAACAGAGATATGAAGCCATAAAATGTTTAGAAGTATTATGCATTACATGCAAAACTAGAGCAACATAATGACTGGATCCAAGGTACCCCTGTACCAAAATCCATATATGCCTTCTGTTTACACTTTTTAATAAACTTAGTACTTATGATTTATAGATCTGGGCCCTCATTCTGATCTCATTTATGCTGATTTTATACTTAATGTAATTGCTTTTAGATCTTTATCAGGATTCTTGAGGTACCTTGAGTCAGACTTGATCTAATTCCAATCATCTAATGTAGTTGCATTCTGTTTGTTTAGCTACAGAACAGCTACAGTGAAGTTGCAATACACCTTTTCCTTGTTCTTTGGGTCTCAGGGCCTTTAGTCATTCAGGAAAAATTACATCTATTTTTTCTATATGAATATACCAAAAATACATGCCACAGCATAGATTAAACTAGGAAACTTTCCTCATAGGACTGTAGGACTGGAAGGGGCCTCTTGGATCATAGACTCCCATGCAATCATTAACTCAGGGAATTCCATAATTGCCACTTCAAACCTTCACAAACAAGTACAAGGCACAGCACCCGAAATATCAAGAACATACCGTAACATATCTCACAAGTAAAGGGAGAAGAGAAGAGCTATTGTCACTGCCTTGACACTGTCATGATAGGATGTCCAGAGAATCCTTGGGTCAAGTGACATGTTACACTTGGACCATACTAAATCTGAGGAATGTTAAGCAGTGTTAAAGTTACGTGCCAGAAGCAGTCTCATGTTAAGGGTTAACATAAGAGTTAACACCTTTTTCTTGCCTGCACAGTTCTAACTTGCCAATAGAAGGCTGGCAAGCAGGGGTATGGCTAGGACCTAGGACACCTGGACTCTAACCCTGCTTGGGGTGAGGGAGCAGGGTGGAGGTTGGGAAGAGGCTGGAACTGGTGTATCATGGGACACTGAAGGACTGCTAAATTGCCCATTTTATCCATACAACAGACTGGAGTTATCCTAGCAGAAACTAGCCCAGAATTAACCCTTGCCTTAAGCGATGCAACTTTAGGGCACTTAGCATGAACGAACAAGCTTTAATATGTAGGTGCTCACACTTTAAATGTTCTTAATATGGTCCAAATGTAATGTGTAATATCACCCATAGAAAAATGACTGTGCTCCATGCTACAGATTAAGCCCCCATGATACATACCAATCGTCTTAAGGGAAAAATAGTTCTTCATTAAAACTGACTCTAGAAGCTTAGTTTCCTTGGGCACATGCACTCTTATGGAGAGAGACTGACCCAGTCTCCCTGCTTATATGGCTCGTGTCTTCCTTCCAGCAAATCATACTTTTTGAGACCTGAGTTTTCAATACATTCAAAACATTTAACCCATCTATCTAAGAGAACTTCATGCAGATTCATATTTGCCAGCATATTAAAACCCATGGCAACATCTAGTGTTTACATACAGAACTACAGCACCCTAAAATCCCAGCATACTCAGTTACATTGCCTGAAACTGTGCTAACCTTGAAATGAAAATCATTATTTCTAGCTGTATGTTTGTAGACTCTAAGAAAAGACTGTACCAAAGATTTAGGAACTTTGTAAATCCATATGCTGTTTGTCTGCAAAACACAGAACAGAATATCAAACTTAGTACTTGAAGTTTGAGTACAGAAAAACAAATCTGATCTAGATTTAAAATATTTATAAGGGTAAACATATTCAGATTTCTATCAGTAATACAACTGCCCCATCTATGGAGCCGCTGTCTCTGATCACTACACTACATTGCAGTGTACAGTGTAGACGCACCTCACCAAAGGCACTTTTGATACACTTCCACTGTCTCAAGTTGCATTAAACCACATTATTAATTTTATAAGGAAATCTTGATTCTGAAATACAGTAACAGCTGCTATCTTTCCTAACCCTAACCAGTTCAAGAGTGAACACTGTCCTAGGCAATTGACAATTAGAACAATTTTCCCACAGGGCTGAGATCACTGCTATTCTGTACTTCAGTGTCTTCTGGTAGAAGGCTTGTCTTCATCTGTGATGTAACGAGTTTTAATAAATGTGTAAATGCCATATATTCCTTTGCAAAGTTTAAAGTGTTTGCTTTGCAAAAAAGCATAGTGAAAAACAGTCTACAGATGAAACCACCTGATCTAACCACTTGGCATGATACTGACAAAAGGATAGAAAAATGGAAGTGAGATCATGGGTGACAGCCATTATGCCTTTTGGCTGTCAAGGTTCTCCTCATTCTCCTGGCAGACATTTAATTAACATGTGAATCATAGGACATCACTTTTATCACAGCTAAATAGCCCTTAAATTTGGCATTGACCAATGTTAAGTCCCACTGAACATTTCAGACTTGTTTGTAGTAGGGAACTTCATAGGCCCTTCATAGACACAGGCCACCAGATAAGAAAATTCTGTCCCCCAAGAACTACCTTTGTTGGCAGTTTATAAATCAAGACAACCACAGTAATAATTGCATAGAATCATAGATTCCATAAAATTTGTGTCTGTAGCGGCCATGGTTAATTTTTCTGCATAATACAAAGAGTCTTAGATGTAGCTGAGTATGTCAGGTACTGATAATATAATGAGATTGACTCAATGCCACTTATATTAGGCCATTTTGGACAGCACAGGGTTTTGTATCAATTGAGTTGTATGTGCTTGGTTTTGGTTTTGTTAAATTTATTTTAGTGCATATGACATTATAACTTGTACAGAACATCACTAGCACTCTCTTTAATGTCCCTGTACTAACTAGGAAAAGAAAATAAATAAAATAGAAGGTAAGATAAGATAAATACTGTCCTGGCCAAAAGCTAAGTCCTTATTCTACTCACCTTTTCCAAAAGTATTTTTATACTAATGTATTTGAAATATGTATATTCTGTAATTATTCTGATTTGTAATATGTTGCCTTTCTAGCAAGTAGAAAAGGCTGATCACAAGCAGCCAACATAGATTTACTAAAAACAAATTGTGCCAAGCAAGCTTGATATCCTTCTTTGACATGATAACTACTTAGATAGATGAAAGAATGCTGTGGATATAGTATATCTGGACTTTAGCAAGGCTTTTGACGAAGTCCCACATGACCTCCTCATGTACAAAAATAGGAGAAATATGGGGTAGACAAGCAAAGGGTAATTATAAATTGATCTATATTGGAATGGCAGGAGGTTTTGAATGGAGTCCCACACGGTTCTGTCCTGGGTGCAATGTTGTTCAACATATTTATATCAATCATTTGGATGCTGGAATAGAAAGCTTCTTGAGTACATTTTCAGACAATGTGAAGCTGAAGGACAGGAGCGCAGTTCAGAAGAATCTTGAGAGACTGGAAGGCTTGGCTGGAGCTAACAGGATGAAGTTCAATGCTGACAAATGCAAAATGCTACACCGTGGGTGTGTCTACACATGCATTTACACTGGCTTAAATTTACTGCACAGTAAATTACTGCGCAGTAAGCGGAAAGGGGCCGACATCTACACATGCAGGTGTTAAAGCGCATTGCAGGGTTGTTGGTTTTAGCCGTGTTGGTCTAAGGACATAGGCAGGTAGATTTTTCGGGTAGATGTGATATCTTTTATTAGACCAACTAAATAGTTCTTTGCAAGTTTTCAGGCACAAACACCCTTCTTCAGGCATTGGGAGGCTCTACTGCTGTTTGTGTTCTCCAAGGTAGAAAAGAAGCTAAAATCTAACAAGAAGTCTGTGAAAATGCAAATGAGTGCAAGTTTGGAAGACAATGGGTAGAGATAGGGGAGAGGGGTGCAGAGGGAAATGTGTGAAGGAATGCAGGTGGTCAGCTAGAGGCAGGTTACATGGTGTATCAGATGTCAGGAAGGTTGTAATGTGTCATAAATCCAATGTCTGTATTAAGTCCATGATTTTTTGTATCCAGTAGATTTATGAAGTGAAGTTCATAGGCTCATCTATGAAAGATGTTTTGTAAGTTCCTTTTAAGGATTAGAACTGAAAAACTGGAGAGGTAGTTATTGTCTTGTGAGAAGTGGGTACCCACAGGTAATTGGATATTTTTTGTCTTTGATGGATTTTCAGTGTGCGTTCATTCTGGTATGCAGTTGGTTGGTTTCTCCTACATATTTTTCATCAGGGCATTTGGTGCACTGGATTTATATATGTGTGTGTGTGTGTGTGTGTGTGTGTGTGTGTATACACACATACACACACACACACACACACACACATATATATATATATAATGTCCTTCACACATTTCCCTCCCTTCTCCCTCCCCGCTTATCTTTACACATTGTCTTCCAAACTTCTACTCATTTGCATTTTCATACACTATAGTCCCAAGTCAATCCACACACACAGTGTTACTGCACAGTAAGGCATCTATATGTGCGTTACAGCACAGTAAATAATCGGGTATAAATTTGATACCTTCATGATGCAAGTATCAAATTTATGCTCAAGTTGACATAAGTCATCATGTTTACTACACAGTATGGGTGTGCACATGTAGATGCATGCCTATACTGTGTGGTAATTTCAGTTACTGTGCAGCAAATGTCCACGTGTAGACGCGCCCCTTGGGAAGAATAACCAAAAACACAGATACAAAATGGATGACAACTCGCTGGATGACAACTCTACAGAGAAGGAACAGGGAAGCTTGATAGATCACAGATTCAATATGAGTCTCCAGTGTGATGCAGCTGTACAAAAGGCAAATAAAGTTTTAGGCAGCATCAACAGAAGCATTGGGCATTTGTACACATGCTTGTACTAGCTCATTACTGCCAAGCTGGATTGCGCTGATGCCTTCCCATTTTAGCTGGCCTCTCTCTGCCGAGCTCAAAGTCAATCCCTCGGTCTCATTCCAGTCTCAGTTGGCTACTCCCAGCTAGACTCAGAGTCCCACTTCCAATTTCTGTTCTCCCTCTCCTCCCTTGTCTTTCCCTCTCCTCCAACACCCAGCCCACCAGGTCATGGCTCACCCACCATCCTGGGTGTCAAGGAAATGCTTTCTCCCCAACTTGGCAGCAGGAAGCTGCCCAGGCACCTCTCGCTTCTCTTCCCTCAGGCCACCAGCACAGCTAGGGCCAAAGTGCACAGGGTTCTCAACATGTCTCAGGGCACTCCTGCCCTTGCCCTTGACCCTGCCCTTACCAGTCATGTAGATGTCCTTGCTATAGCTGCCACCCAGGTAGTCAGGTGGGACCTGTGGTCATGCCACTTATAGCAGGTATCCTGGAGGTCACAGCAGGGTGGGCAGCATGCCACCAGTGGCTCACCCTCCACGTGCACCAGCAGATAGAAGCAGCAGACACACAAAGAGTAGGCACATGTGGGCCAGTAGCTGCAGCAGGAGCAGTGCACCTTCTGTGGGGATATAGCACAGCTGTTGCCTGTGTCCCTACCAGGGCCTGGCCCAGGCCTAGATCACCAAGACATAATGCGGCTGCTGCCTGTGTCCCACCCAGCCCAGCCCATGGCTAGGTTACACCAATACCTGCAATTCAACTGTAGCCAAGGGGTTGGGCTATCACCTCTGCAAACAGCCACAGGGTTGCCAGGCAGAAGTGACACCAAGCAGAAGCTTCTTGTCTCCTGTGCCCCCTGCCTTGGGGCTGGAGGTGGGGCAGGTCAGGTTGGGCTCGGGAGGGGGGTTGGCTGCCTAGCAGCTGGAGCCAGAGTTTCTGCAGCCAGCATCTACTGCATGGAGGGCAGAGAGGTGCTGCCTTTCAGAGGGACAGCCGTAGGCCAGAAGTCAGTCTTCTTCAGAGGGGCATCTGCAGGCCAGATAGAATCACTTGGTGAGTTGGATCTGGCCCATGAGCTGTATTTTGCCTGCCCCTGGTTTATATATATCTCCGATTTGCAATATCTTACTATAGCTCTATAGAGATATCTTATACCAGGGATTCTTTTTGCTCTTTGTACAGCAAAAACTCAGCTTTCTTTATCTGAATTATATTTTAACAGCTGCTTCTTTTGGACCATGGAAAAATGGCTGACAAAAAAAAAGACAGTGAACTTCAGTTTTATTAAAATCATAAGGTGCATATGCCTTCTGATGTGGGCTATCTGGGTAAATTTCGTCTTTCTGTCTCTGCTACTGTGCGGGTCAAAAGAGATTTTAACGGAATCAGTCATTTTACTTATAGTGCATCTGGAAATCTGTTAGCTTTTAACACATATGTGCCTTTCTCTTAATGAAGCATTATTATTAAGATTACTTTCCTAATGAGTTATTGTCATTTATTCTCATTTTCATCTAAGCAAAATGCCTTGCTGGAAATATAAATGGGAATTTAGTTAATTTGTCTAATAAACGAAAGTATAATTAATGAAAGGTTGAAATAAAGCCAACTCTCAATCTGAATACAATTTTCTCCACGTTCAATTTGTCTTTTTCCTTGGTGAAATACGATCAGCCAAAAGCTTTCTTTGAATTCAGAAGCAGAATTTGCTTTATATTTGAGTGATTATCTCTGAGCTGAGCTCGACACATTGCATTGCATTTTACTATCATACTGTTACAGCAGATACATGTCTTCCTATTCAGATGCTATCAGGATGCTTTCTCTTCTGGTTTCTCCATTTTTAAACATGGGATCATGGGGGAATTATTTACACCGCTTTCCCTCATTTAAAGGAACTACATCTGTCATGCAAATGATACTGAAGACCATTTCCATATATATTATTAAGGGTGTAGTGACTCCCAGGATATTCCCTAAATGTTACATGATTGCTACTGATCAGACAGTTACATCTATAATCAATTTAACCCCATAAACATTGTGCAGTTGCCCTATTGTCTCCGGAATTACATAATGGATCCTCCTATAGGTATTCTAGGAAGCAGCCAAATATCTTTTGCCTCTTCCTGGCTTCTGTATAAGTTTTAAACTTGTGTGGATGCTTCCACTGTTTCATTAAATTTAGAGTTTCATTCTGCATTTCCTGAGTTTATAACAATTTGTGGGAAATAATTACCATAGCTATGTAAAGTATGGTATACTGTCAATTGTAACTCGACTGTAATATAGTTCTTTTATATGGAAACGTATCTAGCATTTGAAATTAAAAGCAATATTTCATGGGCATTCGGGGGTACACCCTATATAGAAGAGACAGGACAGAGAGGAAAGGTGGGCAGTTGCGCTGTATGTCAAAGACCACCTCACATCATCACGGATTAGCTTTGGGTTAGAGGAGGGTCGGGCAGAGATACTATGCGTCCAACTACAAGGGGGGCGTGACGAAAGGGACCTTACGGTGGGTCTCTACTACAGACCACCAGGACTTCTCCAGTCAGCTTATGGAGGCGGTTAGGTCAAGGGATGTCATTGTCATGGGTGACCTAAACTACCCAGACATTTGCTGGGAGAAGCAGACAGCCAGGTCTGACCGCTCGCGTAGGTTCCTGGCTCTATTACAGGACCTTCACCTTATCCAGGAACTGTACAGCCCCACTAGGAGTAACACCTTGCTGGACCTGGTCCTGGCCATGGGGGATGACCTGGTGAGGGGACTGCAGGTCCTTGACCACCTGGGCAATAGTGATCATCACCTGCTGGATTTCATTATCCAACACAGGGCGTCTAGGCCTCACACCAAGGCTAAAGCCCTTGACTTCATAAGAGCCAACTTCAATGAGCTTAGGAGACTAGTGGGGGAGGCACTAAGGGCCCAGAAGGTAGAGGAGATGGGAGTCCACAAGGGATGGTCGTACCTTAAGGGGGTGATCCTCCAGGCCCAAAGGATAACAGTCCCTGAGAGAAGCAAGGCAGGTAAGAGTGGTCAGAAACCCCCTTGGCTCAGCAAGGGCATACAGGAATG
>NW_005842402.1:1047033-1049447 GCF_000455745.1 Alligator sinensis | reverse complement strand
GGCGCCTGCCTGTGTCCCACCCAGCCCAGCCCATGGCTAGGTTACACCAATACCTGCAATTCAACTGTAGCCAAGGGGTTGGGCTATCACCTCTGCAAACAGCCACAGGGTTGCCAGGCAGAAGTGACACCAAGCAGAAGCTTCTTGTCTCCTGTGCCCCCTGCCTTGGGGCTGGAGGTGGGGCAGGTCAGGTTGGGCTCGGGAGGGGGGTTGGCTGCCTAGCAGCTGGAGCCAGAGTTTCTGCAGCCAGCATCTACTGCATGGAGGGCAGAGAGGTGCTGCCTTTCAGAGGGACAGCCGTAGGCCAGAAGTCAGTCTTCTTCAGAGGGGCATCTGCAGGCCAGATAGAATCACTTGGTGAGTTGGATCTGGCCCATGAGCTGTATTTTGCCTGCCCCTGGTTTATATATATCTCCGATTTGCAATATCTTACTATAGCTCTATAGAGATATCTTATACCAGGGATTCTTTTTGCTCTTTGTACAGCAAAAACTCAGCTTTCTTTATCTGAATTATATTTTAACAGCTGCTTCTTTTGGACCATGGAAAAATGGCTGACAAAAAAAAAGACAGTGAACTTCAGTTTTATTAAAATCATAAGGTGCATATGCCTTCTGATGTGGGCTATCTGGGTAAATTTCGTCTTTCTGTCTCTGCTACTGTGCGGGTCAAAAGAGATTTTAACGGAATCAGTCATTTTACTTATAGTGCATCTGGAAATCTGTTAGCTTTTAACACATATGTGCCTTTCTCTTAATGAAGCATTATTATTAAGATTACTTTCCTAATGAGTTATTGTCATTTATTCTCATTTTCATCTAAGCAAAATGCCTTGCTGGAAATATAAATGGGAATTTAGTTAATTTGTCTAATAAACGAAAGTATAATTAATGAAAGGTTGAAATAAAGCCAACTCTCAATCTGAATACAATTTTCTCCACGTTCAATTTGTCTTTTTCCTTGGTGAAATACGATCAGCCAAAAGCTTTCTTTGAATTCAGAAGCAGAATTTGCTTTATATTTGAGTGATTATCTCTGAGCTGAGCTCGACACATTGCATTGCATTTTACTATCATACTGTTACAGCAGATACATGTCTTCCTATTCAGATGCTATCAGGATGCTTTCTCTTCTGGTTTCTCCATTTTTAAACATGGGATCATGGGGGAATTATTTACACCGCTTTCCCTCATTTAAAGGAACTACATCTGTCATGCAAATGATACTGAAGACCATTTCCATATATATTATTAAGGGTGTAGTGACTCCCAGGATATTCCCTAAATGTTACATGATTGCTACTGATCAGACAGTTACATCTATAATCAATTTAACCCCATAAACATTGTGCAGTTGCCCTATTGTCTCCGGAATTACATAATGGATCCTCCTATAGGTATTCTAGGAAGCAGCCAAATATCTTTTGCCTCTTCCTGGCTTCTGTATAAGTTTTAAACTTGTGTGGATGCTTCCACTGTTTCATTAAATTTAGAGTTTCATTCTGCATTTCCTGAGTTTATAACAATTTGTGGGAAATAATTACCATAGCTATGTAAAGTATGGTATACTGTCAATTGTAACTCGACTGTAATATAGTTCTTTTATATGGAAACGTATCTAGCATTTGAAATTAAAAGCAATATTTCATGGGCATTCGGGGGTACACCCTATATAGAAGAGACAGGACAGAGAGGAAAGGTGGGCAGTTGCGCTGTATGTCAAAGACCACCTCACATCATCACGGATTAGCTTTGGGTTAGAGGAGGGTCGGGCAGAGATACTATGCGTCCAACTACAAGGGGGGCGTGACGAAAGGGACCTTACGGTGGGTCTCTACTACAGACCACCAGGACTTCTCCAGTCAGCTTATGGAGGCGGTTAGGTCAAGGGATGTCATTGTCATGGGTGACCTAAACTACCCAGACATTTGCTGGGAGAAGCAGACAGCCAGGTCTGACCGCTCGCGTAGGTTCCTGGCTCTATTACAGGACCTTCACCTTATCCAGGAACTGTACAGCCCCACTAGGAGTAACACCTTGCTGGACCTGGTCCTGGCCATGGGGGATGACCTGGTGAGGGGACTGCAGGTCCTTGACCACCTGGGCAATAGTGATCATCACCTGCTGGATTTCATTATCCAACACAGGGCGTCTAGGCCTCACACCAAGGCTAAAGCCCTTGACTTCATAAGAGCCAACTTCAATGAGCTTAGGAGACTAGTGGGGGAGGCACTAAGGGCCCAGAAGGTAGAGGAGATGGGAGTCCACAAGGGATGGTCGTACCTTAAGGGGGTGATCCTCCAGGCCCAAAGGATAACAGTCCCTGAGAGAAGCAAGGCAGGTAAGAGTGGTCAGAAACCCCCTTGGCTCAGCAAGGGCATTCAGCAATGCCTGAGGACTAAAAGGGAGGCATAC
>NW_005842402.1:1037388-1045323 GCF_000455745.1 Alligator sinensis | reverse complement strand
GCAGGGGGTCAGGCTAGATGATCTGTTCAGGTCCCTCCTGACCCTAGCTACTATGAAACTATGAAACTATGTATGAACATTGTCATGAGCCACCAGACTGACTGGCTAAGTGGGTAGAGCTGGGTGTAGAGCTGGTTGCAGGGATAAGAGTTAGAAGCCACAAGTGAGGTGCCAAAATGCCAAGCCAGGGTCAGGTGCCAGGAATCAGAAATCTAGTTTCCTAGTCCAAAGGTAATCCACACTGTGACTCTAAGATTAAGCTAGGCTGTGGTCAGGAGTTGGGAAACAGGTTTGAAGGGAGAATCCAAAGGCCAAAATCCAGGAGTGAGCTGAAGGCAGGGTCAGAAACCAGGGAAGCCAGTGATGCTGCTGGGACAGGAGCTTTTCAGAGCAGCTGTACAGCTTCTCTGTGATTGTACACCTGGGAAATCTCAAAGGGAGTAATGGACCTGAGTTGCAGGAGAAAATGAATAAATACCAAGAGCTCAGAGATCTTGGGGTCTGGCCTACGTCCATCCTCCCATGAGTTAGCATGTTTTTGCATTTTCTTGCCTGATCTGAATGCTTTCCACTAAAGTGATTCTCTTCTTGAGAAGAGACAGGCCCTTTTTTTCCCCAAGGCCGTGCCCGACAAAGTAAGCTCCCTTTGTTCTACATTGGGGATGGAGGGTTTCCCATCATCCCTTAGCTCTGCCTTATAGCATTCTATTTTCTTGGCAGAATCTGTAGGCTTGTATTGCAATTACCTCAGCTAAAGCCCAATGTATAGATGGCATATATTCCTGGGATACATTTTTATAGATTCTGTTCCCTTCCATGAAAATGAATATTCTTCAAAAAAGTTCTGAATTGGTCCTATAAAGCAATTAGGGTTATGATTTAAAGCCCCTTGAATGCACTTCTGGAGAAAAAAACGCTAAGTCTAGTCCTTTATATGTTGTATATGTTGAACATTGTCTTGTTTTAGTTGTTTCCCATTCTCTTTTCAAGGTTAGAGCCACAAATACCAAGTGACAAATGACAAGGGTTGTAATCTAGTCCAAATTCCTTTTATAGTACATAAAATGTGTAACAACTTTGGCGTTAAACACACATTTCTTTCATGGATTGGGATCAGACCCCTATCTTGAACTCTGTCATTCTTTAAGCCAGAAGGCTGTTTTATGTTACCTTATGCATACAATACCTCAACCAAGTTCACAAATATCCTTCAAAGAAAATGAGCATTTGCAGTTTTTCTCATGTGAAAAAAAGAGATGACATAGATGAAGGATTGCTGTGTTTACAGACTATTGTTGTGCAATGGTTGGTTTCCTGAGAAAACCCATCTAAAGGTTATGCTATCCTAGAATGACAGAAGGTCAAAGTGAATTGGAGGTTTCTTTCTCTTTAAGAACAACATATTCCAAGATCAGGTCAAACAGGGGACGTACTTTATACTCTTGTCTGGATTCCACAATATCAGCAAAAGGATTAAGAAGATAAATTTTACATCAGAAAAATTATATTTAAAATACTTTTAAAACATAACTAACAGAAGGAAGGTATTTTACAGAATGATGCAATTTTGACATGGCCTGCTATTTTATATAGAACGATGCAATTTTGACATGGCCTGAATGGCTCTGTTCTAGTAAATAAATGATGGAAATTAACCTAAGCACTGGGTGATTTGCTAACCTGTGGTTTTGTTCTTCCTCATTTATACCAACATTTTATCTGGCACTTGAGAAACTTTTCCTACCCAAAGTTTCAACATAACTTTCATGTTTCCATGGAAAGTTTCAGGTTTACCAAACTCACATTTTTCAATGAAAAATATTCCACCAAAAAATTCCTAACATTAGGCTGCATCTGTATGCTCTGGCATTCTTAGTTTTTAAGAACCACTAGAAAGTTGGGTATGCCTGCCATTTATGATTACCTTATGGAATATGTTGATTTTTCTTTTCTTTTCTGCCTCAGTATGGTCTTTCTCCCATTCTTAAATCTTTCTTCTCATCCTCTTATTTCTGTTCTTTCTTATTTTTTCCCACCTGTTCCCTTTCCTTAAATGGGATCATTATTGGTGTCCCTCCTTGGTAATTCTTCTTCTATACAAGGACAACTTTCATTCACCCCTTATCTTTAAGACTTACATTTTTAAATTTCCTAGCTGAGATTATTTTACTGATAAGAATAAAGCAGTAGGAATCACAAAGTGCTTGTCAATAATAACAACAATGCAATAGGAATGACAAGGTGCTTGTAAAAGGTTGTAACATTCATTGTTTTTTGGATTAAATTATTTGTGACTTGTCTCAACAGCAAGGCAGAATTTCCTTTGAAGCGATTATGAAGCCATTGAAGTAGTTATATAGGCTGGGGTTTACATACAAAGGCACTCAATTTACACAACATTTCAGAAAGATTTAGGTGACTAATTCATTTATGTTTCTTTGACAATCCCAACCTTATTAACCAAAGTATTCAACAAATAAGCTTTAGGGATCTCATTTGTATGTGTAGCCAAAGCTGATGATAAAGAAATAGTCTCAGCTCACAAGTAAGCAGCTTTTTGAAGTTTTTCTGGCAGAGATTGCACAGGTATTGGGATAAATAATAAGTTTTGTATCACAGACCTACCCTGCCCTACTCAAAGAAGAGCATAAATTCCCACTCTTCCCTCCTGTCCTTAGAGATTTGTCCTTCTGCCCCTTTTTTTCACACCATTTTTGGCCCTCTACCCTTTGTACTATGTCTCTGCTTTCTATTTCTTACCCATTCTTCCTCTCCCTTTTCTGGCTCCCTTTCTCCGTTTTTTGAATCTCTTCCTTTCTTCTATGTTTAGCTCCATTTTGCTCAAAGAATAAAATGTTATGGCAAGTGGGGGCAGCAGCTTTATTTAAATTAGTTTATCTCCTTTGTTGTCACTGATTACATCTAAGCCACTGAAGCCTGCTAATACTTTTAAGATTGCTCAATTCCCCATTCCCTCCAAGCTCCCGTTTCCCCTCCCCAAAGGCAACCCTGCAATGGCAAAGGACTGAGCACTACTTTTAGTTGACTAATCTGGCAAAGCCACGTCAGTCTTGCGGGGAAGAAAGAAGAAGGTTTTTTGCTGCCTGATTTGCATAGGTACCTTGAGTCATCATCTCTGCCCACCCTTTGAGTTTTGTGGTAAAAGCTGGTGCCTCATTGGCAAGCTGTAAACACTTGTGTCACCTACCTGATGTGTGTGATCCTGGATATGCATGCTCCTCTCTTTGTGCTGCTGGCTGCCATTGCTCTTCAGCCAGCAGCTGTAGTATCACTAACTCATAAGGACGCCTTTCCCCCGCTCTGGCACCTTGCTCCCGGAAACATTAAGGATTATTCAATGAAAGACAACAAAATCATCATTGATGCCTGGAACTATGAAGAGAGACTGGGAATGTATAAGATCATGCTGAACCACTCAAGCAAATATTTCACTGCATTTGGACCAAATAATGTGGGCAACATCCTGTGGGGTTTGCCCTTGCAGCATGGTTGGCAATACCATACAGGTACAAACTATCTCCTTCAATTGCTGTAATAACAGATTATTTTATAAATCAATTATCTACTTGCATAGGTTCTTACTTACTCAACTCTGTTTCATCTATTCTGAGTTCTCCCCTCCCAGAGCAGAGTTAATTTGCTTGCTTGAACCGTTTGGAACAAATGTGATGTCCTTGCAGTATTGAGCAATAGATACGGGACTTGAAGTTGCTTTTCTCATATGTGAGGATAGTGCTACAGTTAATCATCAGCCAAATACTCTTTTTAAAAAATCCTAAGAGAGCAAAATAGATGCCATTAATTAATTGGGTAATGTTTTAATTCACTGTTTGCAAAATCATTTCCTATTGATTCAATTTTATACCATGCTTTACAAATCTGACCTTAAACTATTAAGTAATAAAGTCATGGATAAGGGAAGAAGGGGTTGAGCTGTTTTGGGATGGGTTTTTTTAGTAGCTCATGAGATTTATTGGTGGCTTCAGATGAACTTTAAAAAATATATGAATATTGTTGCATGATTTTTTAAATGCTTTTCCGTTCTTGCTGTTTTTAACTTTTTATATGCTTGTTGATTTTTCTTTTAATTGAAAATGTCGACAAAAATATTTTCCTGAGAACTTGTTGGTGTCTTTCTACAGGGTGTAGCTCCTAAGTTCTCATTTCCCAAAATAAATTATTATTTTCTATAATTATCATTCTTGTTGGTTTAATGTCTCCCTCAGTAAAGAGGTCAGTTAGCAATTGTGAAAATAAATGTGCCTCTAACTTCAGAAGGTCTCACCAAAACTAAATGGAGACTTATGATAATGATAAGGACTTTATAAAAGCTTATTGTACTGTAGCTGTTCTGCACTTAAAGAACTTCCACTTAAAACTAGACTATTTGAAAACCCCACACTACAGACTAATGAAGTCAGCATAAAGAAGACATCAAAAGAAGAAAGATTTGTGGGGATTAGTCCTTGGTGAGGTAGGGACTAGCAAACACCTTGTTTCTTGAGGTCAGAGACAAATGCTGAAATGGGAAGTATCAGGCTAGTAAAGTTCCTCAAGAATCACTTTTTAATATTTTCAAACTTAGAATGAATTAACAGCATTGTTAATGAAATCTTCTGATGACAGAATAGAATCATACAAAACAGGGCTAGAAGGAACCTTAAGTCAATCAAGTACCCCTAAAATGTTCCTGACAGATATTTGTCTAATCTGTTCTTAGAAACCTGCAGGAACAGAGATGCATTAACTTTCCATGGTAATGTAACTCATAAATCTCCCTTGCTACAGCTTAGCCATATTATTTCATGTCTTTTCTCCAGTAGACATGGAGAACAAGTTAGTGCTTTCCTATTTGCAGCAACCATTTTACAGGATTGTTATATATCCCTTCAGTCTTCTCTGAATGATACAAATACATCTATTTCAGTCTTTCCTTTGAGCGTAAGTTTATATACTTCTGATCACGTTGATAATTCTCTTTTGGACTCTCTCTCATTTGTCCACATCTCTTGACATGTATTGCCAGAACTGGACATGACACTCACACCTTACCAGTGTTGAATTACTTTGTATGCCTTACGTACAACATTCATCTTCATACAACATCTGTACAGAGGAACATTAGTACAGGTAAATCATTATAGGAACATTAAACAGAAAGAAATGGATGAACTTAAGGCCTGGAATGATAGAAATGGAATGAAATTCAACAGCACAATATGTAAGGTTACACACTTCCAAAATTTTCCACTACAACCGGCAAACCATTAGTTGAAAAGGATTAAGGATGAAAAAGATTTGAGGGTTTGGGTTGATCACAGGATCACTTTGCTCTACCAACATAATGTGGTATTAGAAAAAGAAAAATGTGATTCTAGATGTATCAGGTGATGTGTATCTAAGTCAGAAAAAGTAGAAGAGTATTAGTGCCATTGTACAAAGCATTGATGAGACCTCATCTCAAATACTGTGTACAATTCTTGTCACAGATGTTCAAACTAGAAAAAGTGCAAAGGTTACTAAAGTGATCAGAAGAGATAAGACTGTCTTTTGAGAGAAGGCTAAAGTGCTTGGCTGAATTAGCCCGGCAAACTACTGAGAAAGAATAGTTTTTCTATAGAAGTAGCGGAAAGGTAAATACCAGGGAAGGAAAAGACATTGAAAGACAATGTTCACTGTTGACTATTGCAAGGTAATGTTCACATGGAAAAATAACCTCAACAATTCATACACAGTTGTGGGCTCTGAACTAACTGTAATGACACCAGAAAGAGACCTTGGAGTCATTGTAGCTAATTCTCTAAAAATATTGTCTCAATGTGCAACAGTCACCAAAAAGCCAATAAGTATTAGCTATCATTAAGAAGGAAATTGAAACCAAAATGGAAAATATCATCATGCCACTGTATAAATCCCTGGTGCTCTCATATCTTAAATACTCTGTGCAGTTCTGGTTGCCACATGTCAAAAAGGACGTAGTGAAAGCAGAACTGATACAGAGAAGTATTCCTTCAAAAATACTTCTGGAAACTGATTGTGCAAGTATTTCTTCAGGTGAAGTCAGTAGAAAAATTCTTCCAGTTTATTGTATATTAGAATCCTGTCAGGTTGTTTATCCTGGCACAAGTTTATGCCTTTGGAAAGTACAGATATTGCAGAGTAGTATATCAGAGTGGGATAGGAGGTGTTGTGACAGGTGAAGGATATGGTTGTTCTGGGTAGCATTTTCCTGATTCTCCCTTGTGTTGTTGGCGCACAGTCTGCAGAAAGCTTTTGTGACTGGTGATTTCTTTTTTTTCTCCTGTGGTGGATTGCTGAGATCAGGCTTCTTTTTGCAGGTGTGGAACTGCTGCATAATAACAGACTATACATCTTGGTTTCAGTTCTGGCTCGATTAAGTCCTGGCTGGAATGATCTAGTTAGGTGTGGCCCTGCTTTGAGCAGGGAGTTGGTCCAGATGACCTCCTGAGGTCACTTCCAAACCTAATTTTCTCTGTTCTACAGGTGTGTCTACATGTGCATTTGATTCAGGAGCAGTTTACTCATGAGTAAACTACTTGCCAGTAAATGCTCCCAGGCAGGAGTCTACACATGCAGGGGCTTGGTAGTAGATTTGCTGTTAATGGCAGCAATCTGCTTCTGCCCCTGCCAGCCTGCAACAGCCCCCTGCAGCAGCCAAAGGGCGCCTATGGCCCTGCCCCTCGCTACTGATTGGCTTGGGGTCTGCCTGTCATGTGGCAGACCCCTGATTAGCTGCAAGGGCTGTCCATCATGCAGCCCTGCCCCCCACTGCAGTTGGTGGAGAGGAGTGGGGCCATAAGACAGGCAGTCCTCACAGCCAGTCAGCAGTGAGGGGCAGGGGTGGCAGTCAACTTGTCCACAGACCTTTGGGCAGGCAACCTCCTCTCTGCAACTTTCCTGCTCCTCCCTCTGAGGAGCCAGAATTTTCTTTTCCGCAATTTTTTTTCCCCATGGATTTTATGAATTTTGTGGACATTGCCTGGATTTCACACAACCTGACACTGGAGCCTGGCCAGCCAGAGCCATGCTCTGGGACCTCCTGGGACTCTAAGACACAGCCAGGAGGGTGGTCATGAGGAAGTGGAAAGGCAAGGATTCAGGTTTGAAATGTCAGGATTCAGGTTTATTGTTATGCAGAAACAAATCTTTTATTAGACGCTTTAAATTCTTAAATAAACTTTCTGTTACTTGTCTGAAGCGCTTACTGCAGAAGTAGGAGGTTGTCCTTGGCAAATAGGGGTCAACATGCATGGGCATATTTAGGATTTTGAAAAGCAGGGTTGTGACAGGTCGTCACTCTGGGCCGCCCTCAACGTGGCCTGCACACATGTCTCTGAGGCAACCGCCCGCCTACTCGCCTGCCATGCCTTGATCTTAATTAATTAATTAGTAATAATTAGTGGGAGGCTGCCCTTATACTGCCCCCTCCGCTAGGGGCGCTATCTGCGGCTCCGCTTCCTCCCCTACAACGCAGTCCACACCTCGCCGATGTAATCACCGTTGTCTCAATTCTCTCACTATTCGGCCCCTTATTGTTCTCCCTGGGCCTTCCTTCCTTTGATGCACGCTCCTTCTGGTGCTAGGGCACCCTCCGGCCCTCTCTCACTCTGTGCCCTCTTCTCTGGGGTTTTCTCTACACTCTGCAATGCTGCCCCCTCCTGGGGCTTTCCAGTGCCCAACTTGGGCCTCCCAACAATGCGGCCCCCTATCAGGGGCTCCCAGTGCCCAAACTTGTGCTTCTCAATAATACTGCCCCCTATCAGGGGCTCCCAGTGCCCAAACTTGGGCTTCTCAGTCGTGCGACCCCCCCCTTCTGGGCTCGCTGTGCCCCACTTGGGCTTCTCAATCATGCGACCCCCCCTCTCCCGGGGCCCGCGTCGCCCACCCGTGGCT
>NW_005842402.1:1009468-1036574 GCF_000455745.1 Alligator sinensis | reverse complement strand
CAGTTTTCCCCTCTCTAGGAACAGGGCACCACCGTGCTATGTGACAGGGGTGCATATGAGATAGGGCATTATCACATATAACACAACATGTTTTCCCCCAGGTAAAAAGAAACTAGAAGCTTTACTAATATGCTAACAGCCTAGGGCTATATTATACAGTTTAAGATGGAAGCAAAACCAAATATAACTAATGGAATGTGCATTACTTTCCTATATCATACATTCTGATTTTAAAAGGCACAACAAACTAGGCAAAAATATTCAAAAAGTGTTTTTTTTTAGTCCCATAATCCTGAGAACTAACTGTACATGTCTTTCCGATTCATAAATCAAAATTAAGTCTTCTTGAGCATCTTGACAACACATCCAGTACTTCACTGAAAATTGTTTCCATACTCAAGTTAATGTTTCTACACCTGAGTTAATGTCTGCAAGACTGAGAAATAGGAGCTGAATTCCCAGGAGCAGCTAATAGTAGCATTGCAGAAGAAAGGCTAGCTTCATTAGTGGAACATTAAGACCATTAAAAACAGGAGGGATGGCTGTTAACATCTGTGGAATGAAAAGTTTAAAACGAATTAGGTAGATTATAATGAGCCATGAAGTCAAGTGACTCTCTTATTGCTGCCTGAATAGAAGTGCTACTGCCACTGCCAGGCAGTGGGTTTTAAGCTTTGCGTAGACCAGGATTCGAAGCAGGGTGTAACTGTACCACTGCCCCCCACCCCAAATCCACCCTTGTCAACACATTTTGGGATATGGTTTTTCCAGCGATACAGGTGACAGCCTCAACATTTTTAACTGTGACAAAGTGCTTACACAAATGAGGGTGGCTGGGTGTCAAGTTGGACAGCCACAGTTTGGTATGGAGGCATCCACTGCTTACATGTTGGCCTCCATGGTCTCACGGGTTTGGAAGATCATGATACCTTTGGCATCAGTGATGCAGTGCATCAGTCCTGGTGGTACTCAGTCTGGACCCTGCACTTATGCGTGCCATCAAAGCTCTCCACTTGAAGGATTCAGCAAGAGCTGCAAACACCTTTTTCTGCCTCCTCTGCCTTCCATGATGGGCCATTCACTGTGCATCAGTCTCATGTCCCATCCTTGGAGTGCTATCAGTGACAGAGCCTGTCAACTTACCAGTCACAGGTGTTGGGACTGAAATCAGAGCAAAGCAACAAATGGTCCTTGTAAATGTATCACACTTTCCTGATAAGATGAAGAAAAGTACAACAACTGTTGCTCTACATCTCTGTGAAATTCCTCCTTCATGCACCAGCACAAAGTCATTATTCATTTTCCCCTGTGCTCCCCACCCAGACCAGGTCCTGGTCTCATTTGCCCCTACCCCTTTTCCCTTTTTTGCACAGAGGTGGCACATCTCTGGAATCGTGCACTCCATGACTGTTGGGGATGTGTGTATTTGCTTTCTGAAGACAGCCATTGGCCAACACATATCTATGTCTGGCCCCATGTTTCAACCAGGGGCTTAAGAGGGCCATTGGTTGTGGTAGGGACTCCTGGCTCTCCATTTTGTGGAGAATCCCTAAAACTTCTTCCTTGTCCTTGCAGCACTACATCTTTCTTGCTGATGTGTTGCTGCTGAGGGTATTCCTGGAAACAGGAGCTGGTCATCTTGCTAAGAGGCAGCACCTTCCCCTGCTCCCCCTCTCCTCCATATAACCATCTTCCTTCTGGAAGACATGGTTCTGCCAGATAACTCTGAATTGCAAGGAGGTTGTGAAGTATGATGGATCCATCAGTAAGCTAGGCATCCTTAGGAACATGAAGACCTAACTTCAAAGCCACCTGAGAATGTGGTACCAGTTCCTTGTTCTGAATGACTTAACAAATGATCAAAGCAACCATTGATCTGGCCCTTGCCTAGTGACCACTTCATCCTACTGTTCCCTGCCCTGGGGACAAACCCTACTCTGTTGCAAATGAAACAACTGCCCAGTGCACCAGCACAATTTGGCAGTAAGAGAGGTGCAAGCTGCAGTAAGGGAGCAACAGAAAGTGAGCAGGGAGTGCTGAGAAAGTAGCAGTCTGGGGCCCGAGGAATGTACAGAGAATGAGAAAGGGGACACCCCAGATCACAAGACTTACAAGTTATGCCTCTGAACTCAAGGGAATAATATGGGTCTGCAGGTGGAAAGGACCTGGGAATGCTCCCTACAAGTTGGTGCCCAAGGCTAGTGCCCCAGTCATCCACCCCTGGTTATGCTACTGACAACCAGTAGTAAATACAATTACAAAACACTATCAACTTATCAATGCACATTCTATGCAAACATACCAACAGACAAGGAGTGACTGCAATGCCACAGAAAGAGATCTAGATTTTATAAAGGATCACAAACTGAGCCACTATAATATTGTTGCAAAACAGGTAATCTCAATATTGCAATGTATTAATAGGAATCCTGTGCGTAACTCACAGATTGCTTCTTTCATTCTATTCAGCACTGATGAGGCTTCACCAGGAGTATAGGAATCAGTTTGGGAAACCACACTCTTAGAAAGATAAGGACAAACTGGAGATCCACAGGAAAGCATAAAAAATAGTTGGCTTAACCAACACCAAGGGAGATGTAGTTTGGATATCACAAAGACCTTTTTGACTCTGACGGTCCGTAAGCCCTGGAACAGCTCACCTACCTAAGTTGTGAAATGTCCATCACTGGCAGTTTTTATATGCAGATTAGAGAAATATCTGTCCGTGTTGTTTAGACAGGTTCATCCAACCTTGAGGAAGGCTCAGATTAAGGTCTTCTCCCACCATATTTTTCTAGAATTCTGTGTCCTCCCTGGCCGGGTCCACACAAACAGGGGCGTGCCTTTGCAGCAGCAGAAATTTGTGCCTCTCCTTTGTGCTGCAGTGTACACCCCTGCCCGTGTGCGCCACATACTGCAGGAAGGGAGGGGGGAGGGGAGGAGCTGGTTGGGGTACAGGATGCCTCATCAGGGGTTAGCCATCCCCTGCATTGAGGCACCCTGCATTCCAGCCAGCTGCGGAGCAGCACATGGAGATGGGGAGCCCCCATGCCGAGGCACCCTGTGCCCCAAGCAGCTCCTTCCCGCTTGGTTGTGGTTCAGTGTGCCTCAAGATGGGGGAGTAGGCAGCCTTCAGCTGGCTGCTCCCCTGTCTCCTTGTGCCTCAGCATAGGGGCTACACTGCAGACCCCTTCCCTGTGCTGAGGCACATGGAGTCCCCATACTGAGGCACCCCGCATGCCAGCAAGCCATGGAGCTGCAGCACAGGGTGCCTCAGCATGTGGGCTCCACATGCCTCAGTGTGGGGACCCTGCAGTGGACCCCCCCACACCAAGACACTTGGAGACAGGGGAGCAGCCAGCCCAAGGCCGCCTGCTCCTCTGTCTCAAGGCACCCTGCGCCCCAGCCAGGTGGGGAGTGGCTGGCTGGGGCACACTGTGTCTCAGTATGGAGGCTCCACAGCATGCAGAAATGGGAGAACAGGCAGCATGTCTCCTGGTGCTCACCTATCTGTGCATGTCTCCTGGCGCTCGCTACTTTGATGTGGTTTGCGCCACTTTTTTCCAGGGTTTGGGAGCGGGGGGGGGTGTTCCTACCAGGAAATCCTGGTAGCAAATTTTGCTCTAGCGCTGCAAATTAGCAGTGCCATGCACTGATTGATGGGAAACTTGTGCAGTTTGTGTTGCAGTGCCACAAACCACATGTGCCTGCACATCTGGATCCAACCTCTGAGAGGTATTGACTGTGAAATTAATCTACTGTATGAAGAGTAACTCTTTTATCCTCTAGGCCAAATTTGCAAGTCCCGTTGTTTTCAGTGAAGCTGCTTTGTGTGCATAAGATGACCATTTGAAATTCTATTTTGTTTTGATTCAGGGAGATTAGCTGTTCCTCCCAATACAACCTGTGGCCATGGATCTGGAAACCATCTGTGCATATCTGTGCAAAGCTGGTGGGGCTGTGAGTACATGCAATTATTTTCTATTATTCAGGAAATTATTTCAGGCATAGAAGGCAATTCTGAATCTTTTATCCATTCAAACCTCCACAATTCAAAGCTGCCTCAGCATAGGGGCTACACTGCAGACCCCTTCCCTGTGCTGAGGCACATGGAGTCCCCATACTGAGGCACCCCGCATGCCAGCAAGCCATGGAGCTGCAGCACAGGGTGCCTCAGCATGTGGGCTCCACATGCCTCAGTGTGGGGACCCTGCAGTGGACCCCCCCACACCAAGACACTTGGAGACAGGGGAGCAGCCAGCCCAAGGCCGCCTGCTCCTCTGTCTCAAGGCACCCTGCGCCCCAGCCAGGTGGGGAGTGGCTGGCTGGGGCACACTGTGTCTCAGTATGGAGGCTCCACAGCATGCAGAAATGGGAGAACAGGCAGCATGTCTCCTGGTGCTCACCTATCTGTGCATGTCTCCTGGCGCTCGCTACTTTGATGTGGTTTGCGCCACTTTTTTCCAGGGTTTGGGAGCGGGGGGGGGGGTTCCTACCAGGAAATCCTGGTAGCAAATTTTGCTCTAGCGCTGCAAATTAGCAGTGCCATGCACTGATTGATGGGAAACTTGTGCAGTTTGTGTTGCAGTGCCACAAACCACATGTGCCTGCACATCTGGATCCAACCTCTGAGAGGTATTGACTGTGAAATTAATCTACTGTATGAAGAGTAACTCTTTTATCCTCTAGGCCAAATTTGCAAGTCCCGTTGTTTTCAGTGAAGCTGCTTTGTGTGCATAAGATGACCATTTGAAATTCTATTTTGTTTTGATTCAGGGAGATTAGCTGTTCCTCCCAATACAACCTGTGGCCATGGATCTGGAAACCATCTGTGCATATCTGTGCAAAGCTGGTGGGGCTGTGAGTACATGCAATTATTTTCTATTATTCAGGAAATTATTTCAGGCATAGAAGGCAATTCTGAATCTTTTATCCATTCAAACCTCCACAATTCAAAGCTATTTCAGTGTGAATTATTTTACAATGTAATCTCATAGAATGATACATAAGGACAAGGGAGTAGAATAAGATTTGATGACTTTGAAATTTCTGGCTACTGGAGGTAGAAATTCTCAACCTTAAAATTCAACTGGATGCAGAAAAGTGACTGCATAATACTGGGTTCCTTATTCGTTACTCTCAATAGTTATGGATGAATATGCTCAATTTAATGCCAGCATCTTACACTATACTGTAAAGTTATTTGTATTAGTCTCAAGTCAGTAGAAGTAAGGGCAGGGTGGCATTTTTGAGGCTAACTGATTAAGAGAGGCATCAGCTTTTATAGGCTGCAACCTATTTCATCAGATGCCCCCCTGCTCTACTTTCTACATCTTGACTTGTGAAAATCAAGCTCTACGTTTTCAGCCTTGGCAAGAAAAATGTTGTTAACAATCTCAGTAGGCACCGGTGAAATTGTCTATTGCCATCCGTTGCCAATGAAGACAAACTTTGCCCAAACAGCCTTATTGTCTCCCCCTATCTTTCCCCTCTATCACTTTCTATCGTACATGCCCTTGTTCCTGCTCATTTTCTCCTGACAAGGATTCTACACTAGCTGCCGGCCAGCTTCATGGCCTTGTTTCATCTTAGTAGCCTCCATTGGTAGCCAGATATTTCTTGTAGAGCATCCTATAATTAAGTAGCTAAAAGCAAGTTGGCAACTAAAATTAGACACCATCATGTGAGAAATAGGTGTGCAAAGTTTCAAAGGCTGCAAACTGATGGCCCCCCTTTTCACACCAGGATTAGTTTTATGGCTGCACAAAACACAAGCGAACAGATGCCCTTGCCCCTTTTCGTATCCCGCATACCCCAAAATGTGAACACTACAATTCCTGTTAATAATTTGTGCCTCTTTATCATGGCAGATATCTGCTCAGTTATGGAGCCATCCCAGCAGCCCGGGCTGCCCTCACTCTCTAGCTGTTATGGGCAGGTGATATAAGACATGTGTTTTACACTGCAGAGCAAAGGAGCCCCATGTGGTTCCCTTGCTCTGCACTTGCAGATGCACACTTCGGAATCCCCTGCATCTGATCCCACAGGGTTGGGCCCCTGAAGCCCCAGGAGAAGCACAGGCCCCATCATGAATGACTATGGCCCCAGAGGCAATGTGTGCACCTGCCAATTGATCAGGTCAGCTGTGCCAGGACACATCCCGGCATGGCTCACCGCATGACAAAAAACATGTTTGTAGTCAAAGAAACACAGGCATTATCATACCTGACCAAACCATCTGATCCAGTCTTCTGTTCCTGTTAGCAGGCAGCACCACACACTTAAAAAGCATCCTCTCAAAGGCAATGAATAGGGTAACTGACTTGATTGAGCCATGTGCTATGACTAAGTCACAGTACGGTCAAATAACACACAAGAGTGGTAACATCACTGTATTGGGAGCAGAGTTCACAATACAACTCTGCAGTTACAGACAGCTGACAGTATGCTCACTACAAAAAGATGGAGGCATATGACCATTTTTGTTATTAGAATTTTTATAAATTCAGCCCTTGCCATATCCTAAGAGCAGAGCATTGCAAGTATGATTTCTCAGACCCATGTACACTTCATCGTTCCAAGCACTAAACTACACTGCTTTGGTCAGCCTCTGCTCGTGGTCTTCCCACACAACAGTGTCACCATCAGCCTTTCAGTCACCTACAATGATGGAGGTAGCTGGTATGAGCAGGGGCTATGGTCTGTGGTGTTAACTAAAAGAAGGTAACAACTGTCTCATTCTCCTCTGCCTTTATGAAGATAGAACTGGCCTGCTTTTCTTTTCATCCAAACCAAAACCATTCAGTAAATTCACAAGTCATTTTGTATGACTGCAACTGCATTTTGGAGGGCATATTTCCTATTCTGCCAAAGAAATACTACTGAACTCTTGCCAGGACCCTCCCTTTCCCTAGACGCTAGGTCTGTATTTTAAGTTACTCTTCAGGGCAGTGGCATGGAGGGCATTAGTTGGTTTCATACTGACTTACACAAGTTTAATTTTTTGCTCGTAGTGCCTGGTAAACATTTCACACCCTGTGTGTATTAACCTTTAAAAACCTCATTTTTCAAATGACCAGTCCCTTCCTGCAAAGCACTGAGCACCTTCAATGCCTAATTGGACCTTCATGTAAAAAACAACGTAGACACTGAATCCAGTAAATAAGCCCTTAGTTTTTAGACAGTTGCCAATTTTTAACTCAGATGCCAATTTTAGTACTTCTGCTATCCCTGATAGGCATGCTTCAGTTACCTGCAACCAGGCGTATCTGCATGTGCCATTAGGAGGCAGCAATTGCTCCACAGTTTATTGCTCCTAGGAAGCTCCCAGACGTGTCTCTGTACATGCCCCCAGACCATAGCACATTAAGCCAAGTCACAGGGGACCCCAGGGATCAACCTGCCAGCCTGGGGCTGCTCTGACTGATCTTAATGTGCTGCAGAGGGACTGGTTGGGGCACAAAGGTGCTTCAGTGCAGGTCTAACTGGCAGGCAGCCCCTGCACTGAAGCACTTAGGCCCCAGTCAGCCAGTCAGCATCTACACATGTGCTGCTGGGCACAGAAAAACTCCATAGCAGGGCAATGCTTTTATTCACCCTACTACTACCCTACTATACTTGCATTTACAAGTACTTGTATTTACAAGTACTACCCTGCTGAGTTTATTATTTTTGTGCACCCTAATAGGGGTGCACATGTAGATAGTGAGAGGTTTATAGCGCAGTTAATTAGTCAACTGTGCAGTAAATGTCTCACATAGTCATGCCCACTGTCATCTCTTTCTTTTTAAAAATATGCTATAGGTATGAATTACTACCTGGCTATCATACCCTTTCTGGGTGCTTTGGAAGCTGGCTTTTTTGGGCAACTAAAATATCCAGTAGAAATATTACCACCAGAAGAGCTAAGAGAGGATTTCTGCTACAGTGTTTCTGACTGCCATTCCCAAATTCCAAAACTCATGGATGAATGGAAGGCCTATTTTGAGGTAAACAGTTATTTTCATATTTGGTTATAAATGAACACAAAAATATATATATATTTTTAAAAGCTGTTATTTTATTTTATAATCAGATAGTGTGATTATTTTACACTAGTACCAGTGTCCAGCAGGAGAAATCTAAATGAAATGAAATGGTTACTATGATGGAAGAGAATTGGGCCCAGGCATTATAAGTTTTATACGCTATTTTATTACCATTAAAATAACTCTATATTTGGCTTGTGACCCAAGTGACTTTGATAATGTTGGTTCTTCTGAGAACTTGGGTGGGGTCATGCTCATACAGCTACATGGTGCAGCGGTGGGGAAGAGGGAGGGGAGCATCCATGTGGCATATCTAGTGCGGCCTATGGTGCATACAGCCCCTGTTGGGATTATGTGCCCCCCTCCCCCAGGGACTTTGAAGTTGGACATCTCTGGCATGGAAACTTTCAATTTGCCAAGACACAGAAGTCCTGCCTACAGTAAAAAATATATAGAAAAACAAGGTCCACCATGGTTAATATCAATTTAGCTCTTTAAGACTTTAGGAATCTACAGGAGATGGGTTTTAAAAGATCCGGCGTAACCCAAATCCATGCTCCACTACTTAATTTAGGAACTATATTCTACTTGTTGTAGCAGGAGGGGTTATAAACCAATCTTTTATTGTTAACTTGCTTTTTCTATCCTTTTCCTCCTGGAAACCATCTTTGCAACTGAATTATCCACTGTAAGTATAGCAAATGCTCAAAGAAGAATTCAGTCTAAAGCCTGTTCTCAGGTCTAGCAACATTTTTTCATGTTAAAAAACTGAGTGGGCAACATGATAAAATGTGTCCATTTGAATAAATGCATCTATTAAAAATAACTGATCTGCCCTTAGATTATATTCTGGGTGCCACACTTCAACAAGGACATGAAAAAACTTGAGAGAGTCCAGAAAAGAGCCACCCGTATGATCAGAGATTTGCAAGGCAAGTCATACGAGGAAAGGCTGAGGGACTTGGGTCTCCTCAGCCTAAAAAAGAGGAGGCTGAGAGGGGACTTAGTAGGAGCTTACCACTGTATCAGGGGAATACATCAAGGGCTCGGTGAACAACTGTTCACCAGGCACCCTTGGGGAAAACCAGGAGTAATGGCCACAAACTCCTGGAAGATCGATTCAGGCTCAACATTAGGAAAAACTTCCTCACAGTTACGGTGTCCAGACTGTGGAATAAGCTCCCTCCAGAGGTGGGGCAATCACCTACCCTGGAAATCTTCAAGAGGAGACTGGACAGTCACCTTGCTGGGGTCACCTGACCCAAGTTGCCATTCCTGCCTAGTACAGGGGGGCTGGACCAGATGATCTTACAAGATCCCTTCCAGTCCCTTACAATCTATTAATCTAATCTATTAATCTATAAATGCAACTATTCTGGTGTTATTAAATAGCTTTTATGTATGACAAATTTCAGTGTGTGGCATTTGGTTATAGACCTGACTCATAAGTTACTGAGTGAAATTCTGTAGCCTGTACTGTGCAGGAGCTTGTATTAGATTATAATTATGGTATCTACTTCTGGATTGTATGGATACCCTGATATCCATGACTTCAGAGACTTTTTCCAAATTAATCATCAAGCTTTCATCACTAGGAACCACCTCATTCTAACTATTTAAAAGAAATTTTCCGTGATTAACAAACTATACATTTTTCCAGTTGTTTCAAGATATAATAATTTTGAAAAATGTATTTTAAAAATCTATTTTCTATGCTAGCATTTCTTTTTTCTTTTGGTTTAGTATCTGTTATCTGCTGGACAGACTCCTGCCTCAATAAAATTAGACGATGCTCTGAATTACTTGTGGAAAGCGCATGTAGCATCCATTGATTATGCACTTCCAAAATTCAAAAACAGGTAAAATATAAACATAGATGTAGTCAGTAAAGTGCACATGTAGGTGTACCCAGATGGCACATCTAGATGAGCATACACATGCAGTACATGGTGCCGCAGACCTGTCTGTGGCACCACACACATCACACATGCAAGTATTCGCTGCACTGATAATTTGTGGTGTGGAAGATTTTTTTTTGACACTGGGAGATCCCTTGTTAAAAATACTGTGCCTGAAAAAAGTGGGGTGGCGCACATGGTGGCAGCATGCACTGTCAGAAACCAGAGCCTAGCCGGCTGAAGCTATGCTCTGGCTTCCAGCCAGGCTCCATACGCCAGATCACCACCACTGAAACCCTGGGAAGCCACTGCTAATTGTCCCCAAGGAAAAGCACATGCAAAAGCACATGCACACTCAAATGGGTGTGCCCAGAGAGTCCTACTTTGCTTCAGCAAAGCCTGAGTAGCATATGCATTGAACAATGGTTGTATTAATCCATACTCCAGCAATGCCTATATTCCTTGCTTTTCATCTTGGTTAGGGGGAGGATGCCTACTCATCATCTTAGAAAAGCATGATATACTGAGAGCAGATGACCCCGTGCACTAGACCAGACTTTCCCAACCCCTGAGCTGTGGCCCAATACTAGGCCATGAAGGGTTGGCTGCCAGACTGGAAGTCTGGAAGTGACTGGCATACTGAAAACCAGCAGCCACCCCTTTTTTATACTGAGTATACTGGGTTGGCTGCTGGTCTGCAGTATGCTGGTCCACAGTTTGCTGGTCCACAGTTTGCCAGTCTGTGGTCACTTCTGGTCCACGATTTGCCAGTCCATGGTCTAAAAAAGTTGGGAACCACTGCACTAGACACAGTGTTATGCCCATCCACTCATTTATGCCCCCTTCTCTTTACTCTTGATTCACACATCTCCTCCTATGTATCCAATTTATTTCTCTAAGAGCAGGCCTGGAAATGTTCTGTCCAGGATTTAAGTTGAGAGATATAGCCTGCCTGAAGATTGTGAGCATTTACATATAGTATGATATATAGTATAGTAGACATACTTGATTGTTGTGCAAATTATGCTAAGATAAGTTAAGTAATAATATTGCTAAGCAGAACACAACAAGGTACAGAAATGGATACAAGATTGTACATAGGATGAGATAGATGCAATAAAACATTTTACTATATTGCTACATTATCTTATTACTCAATTTCTACATTATTGAACTTCTGTATTGGTTATTTATTACATGCTACCATTTGAATATTCCAGGTGAGTGTTTCTGTTACCTATGATTTCTAAATCATCCCCTCTCAGTTCAGCCACTCATCAATTATTTTGCACATACCAGGGATGTTTTGGTATCAGGATACTTCCATATGGAACCATTCCAGCTGTGTACTATACAATACTGATCTTAGTACCTTTCTTTATCATTCACAATGGTTGCTCTTTCCCAATATAAACCCATTATTGTTTTTTTCACGAAGCCTTAACAGCATTTAACACATTTTTTCTCATAGATTTCACAAGGGTGAATGCTGGCCATATGCAGGAAGGGTGGAGTTCCTTTTGCTGATACAAAACCCTGAAAAATTCAGCCAAGTGAAGCTTTATTCTACAAATCTATTTTTCTGGAAAAACAATGATTCTAGAATAAATTTCATCTGGCTCTGATATGAATCAGCAGAGGAGTGCAAACATATCCTAGAAGTGGCCATCATTCCAGGGTTAAGGTGCTAACTTAATTGTTAACTATTTCCCACCTCGGCAGATTCAGATATTCTTTAAATGAGACTACTATGACCTCAGAGGTAAATCAAACAATCACCTACTGCTCTTCCTCTATAGCTAATTTGCTGTAATTAGTAGGGAGGCAAATTACCTGTTTTAATTAGAATTTTCATCCTGAGCCCAAGAGTCACTTCTCTTTAAAGTTTCCTTGGGTATATACCAAATTGGACATGAGAGCTTAAAAGGCCCCAGCATGGCACTGCTGCCTAATTTCAGCTGAGTGCTAATGACTACATCTAAATAAAGGCTTAAACACTTCAAATAGGATACAGGTAGCACTTACCATAAACCTGAAACTGCAATCCAAAACACTGTAAGCCTAGAGGTATCTTAACTCCCTAGACTCAGACCTGACTAACTTGAGAGTTTTTGAGTTTCCTACAGTCCTGCTTTTGTGAATGACTGAACTGCTTCAATCTGATCGGCTAGGTATGTAGGTGCCACCTAAGCCCAACTGGGATTTAGACAGGAGGCAGAGCAGTGCCTATGTCCCCGAAAGGGCTTGATCCAAGAGACATGCTCAGGCAGGCATAAGACATAACCACAAGTTTAGGTCTGTATGGTAGGCTGATTAGGAAATGACATATTGCCACACACCCTTTATATAATAGCCTAATGATTAGGATGCCACATATGAAACAAATGTCTTGGGTATTGGCCCATGTTCCTAAGAATGCTTACACATTCTATATTAAACCTCCATTGGATAACAATCAGAAATAGTCCTGGAAGGGGAAACCAGGACCCAGAGCTGTCTGACCTGTCCTTCCCCGAAGTGAATATCCCAACTGATAGGCCACAGAGTTAGGCCCCCTTCCTGGGTTCTCTCCTTTTAACTTCATAAATCTGCACATGATAGGAGGTGTGTGCCTTTACTCATAACTTTCTTGTGACTCAAACACTACATTGTGGGATAGGAGGCATGGGTTTGAGCCCATCAGATTGAGGAAGAAACTGCACCCCCCACTTCCTAAGTGGGTACTCTAACTATTGTGCTACTATACTAAATGTGTCCTTCACTTTTTCCAGCTTTCTCCAGCTGCATGTAAAAAATATTAGTGATATCTACTCAGTCCCCTTGAAGGAACTGTAGGTATGTGTGCTCCGGCTCAGGAGTGCATGGGGCCCTGCATGGAGCATAGCTTTAGATGCCCATGGTTTGGAGAGGAAAGGATGTGCTTAACCATCCCTATAGGCTAGCCCTAGATAGCTCCCTCCTCCATGTTATAACTTATATTCCACTCTGAAGTATCTGCCTCTCCCCATGCACTGTTTAGGGAGCCTTAGAGTTCTCAACTCCACCCTGGAACTTAAAAGTGAAGTATTGTGATGCTTAGCTAGCAAATACACAAGTTCTTTATCGAATTTATCCCTAAACTAGTAATGCTGAAGGAAGTGAGGGGCAGGGAGACTTTGAGGGCACAGATAGAAATTACATTTGTCAGATGATCGGTCCCCTGAAATCACTCTACAGCCATGCCATGACATATTTGCATGGCTACAGAGTGCTTTTAAAGTGGTCAATCATTCAAAAAATTAACCCGCATCAAATGAAGGATCAGATGAAGGCGCTCCACTTTGAAGCACCTTAGAGAACTTGTGCTTCCTAGAGTTAATCTATCATGCGATCTGGTCTGGGCTGATGCAGTGCAGCCTTGCCCCTAGTACTGTCTAGAGGAAGAGAGGTGCAGACTGGGGTTTGCCTGGCCTGAGCTGGAGTGGGGGGAAGATAGATTGGAGTCCCCACCTCATGGGCCCCCCTCAGTCCACCCACTAAGGGTCAGACTGGGCAAACCCCAGCCCACAGCTCAGTTCTCCTTCCCTCTCTGTCCTCCTTTCCTGCAGACAGGATGGGAGCTGGAAGGAGGGGTGGGATTGGGGGCGAGGGATGGCTTCTCTTCTGCAGGCAGGCTCCAACAGGAAGGCTCAATCCCACCCTCCCCAACCCCCTCCCCGACCCAACAGGCATACGTCTGTTGGGTTGGGAGAGGGGAGGGGCTCTAACTCATGGCACTTTATATAAAGCACCATAAGTTAGAGCAGGGGCCTGTACATCTGTCAGCACCCTGAGTTGCAGTAGGTCTGTCTCTATGTCACAAGGCAGTGCTGAACAGAGATCCCCCAAACTAGCTTTACTCCACAAGCAGTAGAGCTTCATTATTGTGGCCCTGTAGGCCTACTAATTAGCTATGCTGAGAAACAGGACTGATTAGCCTGGGCTCAGCACTACACTAACATGGCTATGCTGCTTATGGTCTGGAGCTAGTGGCTAGGGACAGACATTCAAAAAGCCTGAGCCTGAATTGATTCAATCTTTGCAGGTTAGTCTAATCTGGCTAGGCTAAATCAATTTTATAACTGGACAGACATCCTAGAAATGCAGGGACATGCCTGCAGTAGCTCAGGGTAGAAGCCTGGGGGTGCTAGAGTAGCCCTCCCTTCCCTTCCACAGTACTGAGCTGAGGGGAGCATGGCCAGGCCCTGGCAGGATGCTCTGATTATTCCCTTTCCTCCCCCCCACCCCAAGTTGCCCAGCAGGGAATGTTTATCACCCCTAACTCAGTGTTTATCAATCCATTAGGAAAGCAAAGCCTTTCTCCATTAACTAATGAAGCTCTTCTTAAACAGCTCTTCCAAGGAAGGACATTAAGCTACCCGTTGATTAGCTCCAAAAAATCTGTCTGCCTGTCATCTCCCATAGCACGGTCAGTAGCCAGCACGTGGTATGCTAGCTAATGCTGAGGTATCTGCGTAAGGCAGAGGGGAGAGGGGAATAATCCCTGCTTAGCAGGGAGAAGCCAGGCAGATGCTCTGTGTCTGCAAGTCCCTGCTGGAGCTCTGGCCAGGGAGCAGAGGGGAGGGGCCAGCCCTGCTATAGAGCAGAGAGCCCCACCCAGCCCAGAGAGCATGCTGTGATGCTGGGGGTGTCTGGTTTATCTTAAACCAGCAAGAGGTCTGGGACAGACATTGAATAAACCAGTTTGACCCAAATCATTTAATGCTGATACTACATTCAACCAGGTTTATCTCAAACTGGTTTCAGCCATTTTCAGACTGGTTTATGTGCACTGAACATCTGTTCTGTTCCAGGTTTAAACCAGTTTCTGATCACTTAAACCAATTTATGTATAATGTCTGTCCCTAGCCAGTGTGTGCAGAACCAGCTGAGGTAACTGCATGGTGCTGACTTGTGCCATATGGTCTTATCCACTGATAGTAAGACTTTCTTTTTGTACCCTCTTCTTTACAAACTTCCTAAAAACAGTCCTTTCCCACTTGACTAGTTGATATAACCCAACTGCCTTGTACAGCTCTGGGAATGTGTCTCCATGCTTCTTTCTGATGTTTGGTTGACTCTATAGCCTAAATGCTATTTCACTTCTAAGTTTCTCCATCAACTGTCCTAAGAAATGTGTGTCTAGTCCTAATTCACCCTGGGAGAAGCATGGCTCTCTTATTCTGATATCAGTAGCTGTTACCAATCCTAGCTGGTCCTAAAAAGTACAGGGTTCTCTCCTGTTCTTTCATTCAGGAAACCTTACATACTCACATTTTACAGAAATCTAGTTTATTCAGAAGAAGGCCCACCCGCCTTCAGTCTAAGAGCCTAGTGATTAGAACAGTTGCTGACAAAGAGTCTGACCGTGTAGTAGTCTGGTTTGAAATCAGCCTCTGTCCTAGTCAAAGTCAATCCACTGGGCAGCCAAAAGTGAAAGAGTCCTGGGGTCAGAAGAACATGAATTAAGCAGTGCAATTCTGTGCCTTATATAGGAAGGCACTGTCCTCTTAAGAGGGCTCTGGGTTCAACCTCTTCCTCCCAGTGCTATTTCTGTAGTTCATAGTGAATAGTAATTGGATACAGTTGACTACTTTATTGCTCTTTGTTTAGTAGAAATAATGTGGAGATCTCAAGGCTGGTACCATTTGTAGCCTCAATTCCCTTGAAGTTGATGGAGATGAGAATCTCAGCACCCATCAAGTTTCAATCAAAAATATTTTACACTGTATTAGATCAAATTCAGTATAAATGGTAAACTAATGAGTTATTGGGCTTAATTTATCTGTTATATTCAAATTTTTATTTCTTTCAGATTAAAATATCTCTCGGGCCCTGAGACAAATTTTGGTGAAAATTGGGCAAACGGTATGGAATTCATTGCAGCTACACATTTTCCTACAGATTTATGGAATACAAATGAATACCAGGCATTCTTACCACCAAGACTACTTGTTGAAGGAGATGCAATCCCATTCATTGGTGATTTCAGTCCAGAGCAGAACAAAGTCTTGCTTTCATTGTGTGTTCTTCATAAAACAAATGAATTTACAGGTAGGAAGCACATATGTGGTATTTTTCTTCTATTATCAAAGGTACTTTCTTTACAAAACAGCTTCCTGTTTTGTCCAGTTAAAAATCTGAAACAAGATTAAAGGCTACAAAATTAGTTTTATAGCACCACCTTGTGGGGATAAGTAGAACTCTAATCTCCTGTAACAATAGCACTTCACTTACTTCTCAAATATATTTTTCTTAGAGAAAAAAATGTCTGAATCTTGAAGGTGAGAAATATATTACTATGTGCAAAGTCCATTCTCCAAGACTGTAGTCTCTAAATTAGGTTAAAGTTTTTCCATCTATAAATTATGCTGAAAATCCCCTTACTTAGATAAAATCACTCTTGAGGTGATGCTGTATTGTAAAATAAAGATGTCTTAGAAGTTGGAATGGAATTTTTGGCCATTCATTATTTATATCCAGCAATACAGATTATTATGTCAAATGTGTTCCTGGGACGTAGTATCATTTTAGTAGTTCCTTGGGTCATTTTGAAACTATTTTCAGATACAGAACTTCTAGGTAGAAATCTACATATTCTAGGTGGAAGGGCCTTCTCACAAAGGCAAATGAATTTGTATTGAAAGGACTTGTATTCAAAGGACACTGGCAACACATTCAAGATAGATTACCCACAGGAGAGCTGTGCTTTAGGTTTCCAATCTCCATGGAATCTTAGCACATACAAAGTCAGCAAGAATGTATTTGATTACCATTCTTTGTACTACACTGTCAACATGTACTTGGCAAGGTACAGTATTACATCTAAAAGACAGCATTATTCTAAAGTAATGGCTCTTGCATCTAGTTGGGAAGCTGATAAGATCTAGTCTGTCTGATCTCTGCCTGAAAAAGGCATTATGTTCACAGCTAAGGGAGAGATGCCAAGCTGTTTTGCCCAGTGATTGCTTTGTGTGTCAGGATTACAATTTAGAGTTGCATCTGATTTGGGACTGGAGCCACTGCAGGGATTGGGGCCTGAAAAGCTGCATTCTCAGGAGAGTGAGACAATGAGTTTTAGGGTCTTATTACACCTTATGCTGTGAGCTGCAGAAATACTGATTGGTGTTAGTGTTAGCTTGGAGTTTAAAGCAGTCACATCCTTAGTCTAGAAACCTTCTCAGACTGTCCCCAACCTCTGTGACTTGCTAGTAGCTGTGACTTGCTACTAGACTAGAGGCCTGGCAAGCAGGGACAGGACTAGGAGTTGCCACTAGAGGGCTGGTTAGCCAGGATAGGCTTCCATCCTAGCTTTACGGGCAGCAGTGTAAGAGATCCTGGGATACTGGAGGACTTCAACTTGGGCAGCACATCTGGGGGAGGCCACATCTTAATGGAACAGGAGCTGTGTAGTACGGATCAGAGATAATCCTGCTCTGAAGTGTTATAACTTTGAGCCATAAAATGAGGGCTTAAAACCTCTTTAAGGTGTTAATGTGAAGACAATTCAGGGGTTAAGATCTCCAGAAGCCTCCCCAAATGACCATGTAACAAGGCCCTTAGACGGTAAGTCTGGAGCTGACTGAGACTTGGTTCATCATGGCCATGGGAAGAGAAGCAGGGGGTTAGCAGTCAGCTTTAAATGAACTTTTAACTTGTGTTGGTTCATCTTTGTGGCTTGATGCTACAAGCTGGTGAATGATTCTTGTGAGGTGCCAAGTCTTCTCCACACCTGATAACTTTAATGATACTTAAAGGTTTTCAGCACCTCACAGAACTGGGCCATTGAAATGTAAGCTCTTTGGAGAAGGAAAGTGTATATAACTCCATGTTTGTACAGCATCAGATAAATGTCTTTTGCAAGATATGTTTTTGTTATGTGGAAGTTGTAGAGACTTGAAACAAAATACAAAAAACTTTACATAGATAGGCAATAAAACCAGACATGCTCAGCAATAAATCAGTCCTGATTGCCTTCCAGTTTTGACTACTCACTTCTGTCCTCCATTTCCCACTTTCTAACTAGCCAGGAACTATACTTATAGACCTATTGGTTATCTGTGTTAGGTTCTGATCAATTCCAATGTGCATGGTTTCCAAACCTGGTCATACCTATGGCCCTATAGACTATACAGATTAGTTTGTCCTGGTTTTTGGCCTAAAGCTTTAGGAAGTCAAAGATATACACCTTGTTATCATAACTACAGACTATTGTCTTAAGCAAGGAAGGAAGAAAATGTGGCAAGGTAGCACCTTAGAGACTAACTTGTTCTGAAAGGCATAGTCATTAGCCTACTTTCTCAGATGCTATGAGCGGTCTTGCAGAGAGCAAGAGTACTAAATAGAAAGGAATAAAGTAATTTAAATACAAACAATAGGGAAGGGGAAGAAAGGATAGGGCAGTGGGCACTGGTAAGAGAGGCATGGCTGGGGTCAAGAGATCAAAAGGAATAAACAAAGGCTATAATCCACTGAGGAACATAAGGGTTATAAAAGAATCCAGAGCCTCTGTTTAGACCATACTTTACACAATCTATGGGTGAATTTGTTCCACAATCCTGTGTTCAATTTGGTTTGAAAGATTTGTTGTTTAAGAACAGCTGCTTTGAGGTCCAGGGATGTTAAGTTGTTCTGCCATAAGCTTGTGTGTCTTTCTGGAACTGATATCAGATCAGTGTCTGTTCATTCCTTCACATATAGGTCTCCCAGTTGTCCAGTTTAAACACCAGAAAGGCACTGTAAATTGGTGATGATATATGTTGTTGGTAGAGGAGCAGGTGATGAATAAACTCCAAGTATCATCGTTCATGTTGTCTGGTCCAGTGATGTCATCTGTGTTGATATAGGGGTACAGCTAGTATCTAGGTCTATAGCGATGCCTGGTGGCTTGGTGAGAATAGGATTTAGGTAGTCTGTTGCTGAAGAGATGCCTTTTGAGATTGTGGGACTGCTCCTAAACCAGGACAAAGTGGTCTGATTTGAAAGAATAGTCTGTCTCTCCCTACACAGTTATAAGTGATTATTACCAGGCATTAAACTTCTGATTTTCATATATCCTGCATATCATAGTATAGCACTAGTGTGGTATATGGAATGTTCTTTCCAGCAGTGGTAGGTCCAGTCTTTCACAGCATTGTGAATTTGGATCTGCTGAGGATGTTATGTTGAGGGACAAAATTGTCTTTTCAGCATAACTGATAGCAAACTCAAGGAAAGGCTCCTGGAAAACCTCTCCCTCACCCTAGCACAGGCTGTGGATATCTGCAGGGCAAAGGCTCTCACAAGTGCCCAGGCTTGTGTTATGCCTGCAGAAGCAAACCTACATGCAGTTTAGCAAAAGCAAAACAAGCCCCCAGTGAAGTTTACTTCACAGGAGGGTCATCAAACTGCAAAAGGCAAAGTTTACAAAAGGTGTGGAAGCACACACAAGCCTAGATCCTGCCCAGCTTTCAGGAAAACTTGTTACAAATGCTCTGGAGTGAACCATTTTGCAAAAATGTGCAAATCAAAGGGAGAGGCTCCAAAGTCTGAAAAAGGAGTCAGTACCCTACATATGGGCACTAAGGGTATGTGAAGCAGGCCCTATTTGATTTGGATTCGGCCCATATCAGGGACAGTGATTCGATTCGTTGATTTGGATCACTGTCCCTGATTCGATTCAGCTGAATCTGAAGATTCAGTGCTGATTCGGAGAATCAGCAATTCGGACATAGACGCAGCTTTAAATGTTTTTTCTACATACCTTGAAGTAGCGGGCACAGCTTGTGAATGCTGCGATGCTGGGGCGGATGGAGTGTTCCACAGGACTGGGTGGGGGGCACCTCTACATGCTCGGCGGTGAACCCAGAAGTGGACTGAAAGTACTTCCAGTCGCTAAGCCACAGAGGCGCAGGGAGGCCCCCCAGCACGCTCTCCAGCAGACTTGGAAGTGGACCAGAAGTGGGTCTAGTCCACTTCTGGGTCTGCTACCGAGCATGCTGGGAAAGCCCCCCGCACTTCTGTGGGACACTCCATGTGCCCCAGCATCGCAGCATTCACTAGTCACCTGCTACTTAGAGGTCTGTAGAAAAAACATTTAAAGCTGTGTCTATGTCCGAATCACCAAATTTTTCTCAATCTCTCCAAATCAATTCAGAGGGTTCCAATTCAATTTGGAGAAATTAAAGGGTCCTCTGATTCAATTTGGATTTGGAGATTTGGCCACCGAATCAAGCCGAATCTCCGCCGAATCAAATCAGGAACCGAAGCTTCACATAGCCCTAATGGGCACAATGTCAGTAAAGCAGCACTCACAAACCTTTGATAACCCGGATGCCTGGTATAGCACAGTTATGATTGCTAATTTGCCAGTTTATTTTAAGTTGGATACTGGAGTGGAAGCAAACACTATTCCAGTAAATGTAGCAAAGGCTCTGCAAGGCAAAGTACACAAGACTTAAGCTCATGTTATACTGATTGCATTTGGCAGTGCACACATTGAACCAAAAGATGCAATCATTGCATACTGCAAATCTGGTGCTAATGAATCCAATTTAACTTTTTACATAACTGACGATAGTGACCCACCAATACTTGGTAGGGTGGCATGCACCACCTTAGACCTCATCAGAAGAGTCCATGGAATGTCCCTGACAATAAGGCAGATCTTCTCAAACTATACCCAGATATTTTCAAAGGGTTGTGCCAATTTCCCAGTACCCACCACATCTATGTTGACCCAGCAGTACCACCAGCGGTGCATGAGTGTAGAAAAATTCCCTATGCAACTCTAGGCAAATTGAAGACTACCCCGAAAACGCTGGAAGCTATGAGAGTCATTATGAAGATGACTAAGCTTACACCCTGGGTCAGTAGCCTTGTGATCACACAAAAGAAGTATGGCTATGACTTTTTCTAGATCCATGAGACCTCAACAAGGCAGTGTTGAGGCAGCACTTCTTTATTCCCAGTGTAGAGGATGTGCATCACTTGTCAGGTAAAAAGCTGTTTGCAATTCTTGATGAAAAGGAAGACTACTGGCAAGTCAAATTGGACAAGGAATTGGCAGCGCTGTGCACAGAGGATGTTGTTGCAGCTCCAAAAATATGACATCCAGATTCTCTATACCCAAGTCAAAGACATGTTAGTGGCTGACACACTTTCGAGAACCACAATGCTTGCTCCTCCCCCTGAACCTCATCTTTTCCACTCAGAAAAGGTAGTTCACAGTCTGACTGAAATGGAGTCACTCAGTGGCCAGTTATTTCAGCAGTTATAGGAGCACACAAAGGCTGACAGGGAACTACAAACCTGTAAAGCCCAGCAGCTTAATGGGTGGCCGAACAGACAAAAAAAAGTTAAACCTGAACTAAAGCCTTACTGGCCTCTCAGAGACTAAATCCAGATTCAGGATGATTTGCTCATGATTGGGCCAAAAATAATCATTCCACGCGGGGTGAGACCAACATGTTGACATTGCTTCACTTGTCCCATCAAGGCATACAAGTTCAGAAGCACGAGCTCATCAAATCATGTATCAGCCTAAGATGAGTACCTACATTGAGCAATGGATTGTAAATTGCATGCCTTGTCAAGAGCTCCAACCCAGTACTCAGAAAGAGCCCATGATCTCAAATGAGATCCCAGACCTGCCTTGGCTAAAACTGATGGTAGTCATTTTTGACCTATGGGAACAGTCTTATTTGATAATAGACAACTATTACTCCAAGTACCCAGAAGTTTCACACCTGCCCAACAAGACAACCAGCATGGTAATAGCCAAAACAAAGTCTGTATTTGCTCACCATGGCATACCTAAAGAAATTGCTTGTGATCACGTGCTATTTGCAAGTCACATGATGAAACAATTTGTGACTGATTGGGGCATAACTATCACCCATTCTAGTCCAGGTTATCCACAATCCAATGGTCAGGCTAAATGCATGGTTCAGACCATCAAATCAAAGTTTAAGAAGACTTTGCAGGATGGCTCTGATCTATATCTGGCTTTACCCAATCTCCGGAACACGCCCATTATGGGTCTTGAGTATGCTTCAACACAGCTTCTGATGCAGAGACATTTGCGCAGTACCATCCCTGCTACAACAGCAGTGCTGACTCCCAGACTACCATCGAATGCCTCCCACAAATTGCAGAAATTTCAAAGGTGCCAAAAAAGCACTATGACTGCACAGCTACATTCTTGCCACCTCAATGAGAGGGGAAGAAAGTAAGGATGCAAACAAGTACAGGTTGGATACCAGCATCCATTATGGCAAAAAGGGATGAACTGCATTCCTATGTGGTAAACCCCTCCAGTAATGTCTACAGGAGGAACAGAAGACACTTAAGAAGATATTACTCATCAGTACCAGCAGAACATGTTGATGCACAATAACAGATGGCAGCAGAACAAACATCAGAAGTAAAACCAGATCACCAAGAGCAAGAGTTTCATTGTGTTTCCGAGTATCCACCCACAGAGACACCTAATGACACTACGCAAACTAAGAATGGACATGTGGTGAGATTGTCTGTGAAGTACAAGGACTATGTAATGGGATAGCGGTAAAAGCTAGACCCCAACAGTAAGTCAAGTGCTAGCAACCTCTGGCTCCATGATCCCAAAACATTGTGAGTTAAAGTAGCTACTGATGAACATTGAACTATTTAAGAGGAAGCTCCCAGAGCTAAGAAGGGTTATGTGGTATATAGAACATACCTTTAAGGGGCCAGCAGTGGTATGGTCCAGTCTTTCACCCTGATGCCCTGTGGGTGCACTTTGGTTGGTGATGTTGTTCTCCCTGCAAGCTGCAAGTGCGTGTGGTCCTGAAACCTGTTTCCCAATAAAGATAAATCTGTTTATCACCCCACTGGTCTCTACTGAATGCTGACTTGAGGACAGAACACAAAAGGCATGGAGGTCTGAGTGAATACTCCATCCCCGGATTCAGCAGAGATGGTCTTCTTGCCCCTAATGTACTGAAACTCGGCACAGACTGTTTTAATTGAGCTGATTTAACAGTATTGCTTGTTGTTTCTTTCCAAGGAGGAGCCTTCCTAGCATTCTGGAGAATGGCTATGTCCACTGAAGAAGGGAGAGCAGCAGGCCGAAGACTTATTCAACTTTTGATTTCAAGTGGGAGCATGACACCTGATGCAGTGGGAATATATAAAGGTTTGTGCTGAGCTGTTCTGTCTGCATCTGGTTTCTTGACAAAGCACAGTTCCAACATGAGCCTGATGGATTTCATCATTTAGGTGATCTGGTCAAGTTCACTTCTTAACAAAGGATTTCCTGAGTAGCTGCATGTGTGCCATGAATCAATATCATTATTCCTAATTTTCCTAATTGCTCCTATTCATTTAGCTCATTTTCTCATGATTAAAATTCCTTAAAAAAACAGAAATGAAGATGCAGTGAATTTGCCTTATAAATGAATGCATAATGAATGAAAAAATGCAATAAAAGCCAATTGAAGTCTAATGGTGACTCTTGCTTCTGCATTCAGTGGTCTTGCCATATATGTCATTTGTCTGGTCTCTGATGGTCAAAAGGACAATGAAGCAGGACCATTCTTTGAATCTGTGATAAAAAATACAGGGTATTGGCTTAACATTCAGCTGTGACAGCAGATGCTATATTTTACAAGCCAGCTTCAATCAGGTTTGAAAATTTCAGCTTTTCCAATTTAAATACTTTGGTGCCAGTAGGTCCCCTATATACTGCTTTATATCATAGAAATGCCTCACTCCATAACACCAAGCCAAATCGTGATTGTGCTGAACCTCATCATGTCCCACTGACTTATTCAACTGGCACAACTCAGCTGTTTCTTGATAACCAACAGGGGCTTAATGTATTTTACTTATGGAAAGAAAACATTAACTCATGCCCATCCAGCTGTGCAAATAGCTTCTCTATATAACCACGTGATTCAACCTCTTCTTCCCTTCTCCCAAGTGCTGTCTGTCACTTCCTGTTCATCACACCCACTTGCTGCATCTTGTTTTAAATTAGATTAAGCTTTTTGAAGCAAAGATGCATATTTTTGTGTGTGTGTAGTGTCCATAATATGTAGTTATACAAATAAATTCATGACATTAACTTGGCAATAGAATGTGTGCTTGGAAGGGGCTTGAGGCCCACAAAAGTGCCTTCAGAGAGGCTGCACGACTTCCAAATGGATTAAACCAGTGATGAGGGAGCCAGATTAGGCATCCTAAGGAATGCAGTGGTCTAGAATATCCACACAAGTATATGCACATCCAGTCAAGGGAGTGTCATGACTTTAAGCCAACTGGCTCTGATGCAAGTCACAGAAAGGATGGTAAAGCAAATATTACCTGGTATCTGTCTGGCCAGGAGCATGATCCGGTGGACTCTTGCATGGGACTGCAAAACTGCAAGATCCTTACCAGCCTTTTGGTTTGAGATGATGAAAAGCAGTTCTGTTATAAGACTGCCGTCATTTTATGGCAATAGCTTGCGGCCCTTTGTCACAGTCAAGTCAAAAGTTTGGTTATTAAAATCCAAATGTTACCCAGATCCAAACACAGCCTTCTCCACTCATTACTGCTTGGAATATGAAATATGTGGAGTGTATGGGTCTTCTTTTTTAAACCAATGGAACACTTAGAAGACACATCTTACCCTGTAATTCTCTGACTCCAGGACTCCCTAAAGGATAGTATTCCTGACACACATACAAAGATCAAAATATTTTCCGTGGTAGGAACTCCTCACTTCTTCTGAAGGTTTCTCATGCTCTGTAAAGGTGGTGGTGTGGTGAAAAGGAGCTCTAGCACCCTAAATTGCAGTTAAGTGAGGAATCCTTCAATACAGCACTGTGGAAGACAGACAGATTGCTAGCAAGCAAAGGTACACCTTTATATGGTGTGCTGGGATCTAAGCTGGAGGTCAGGCCACAACACACAGTGCTATATGAATTGCAGGCAAGAATTTTTCCATATAATTGCACATGAGAAGCTAGTCTAAGTAGGTCACCAGGGCTGCCTAATTTATAGCAAGGGCCCAGCAATGTAGGGACATGGTCAGGCACCCATGGTGAAGTGGAAGCAGTAACCTCTGATTCCTCTGTGATTGCAAAGGCAAACTCACAGCAGCAGCCACTTTTATTTGCCTCCTTCCCCCCTTTCCCCCTGACAAGTTGACTGCGGTGTGATTGTCCCTATCTCTCCCCTCCGCACCCAGTTATACCACTGGAAGGCCCAGAGTAGTGAGGATCATGAAGTGCTAAGATTGCTTTTGGAAGCACACAACAAAATGCTGCCGTATACCTGTAAGGTGTCCCCTATTCTCCTTGAGCTCAGTCCTTACAGTTGCTCAGCATCAGCACCAAATCTAGAGATCATTGCAAATGCTCAGAAGGTCCTAAAATTTTGATTTGATCCTTAGGGTGCTGAGGGACACTCAGCACTACAGAGGAACCATTTCTGAATTTCAAAAATGCCATGTGAAAGAATGGATGTGAGGAAAACTCTGCCTTCTTTTGTACCACTTGGCTGATCAATGCCCCCCAGATTTGGGTGTTATCTACTGCTATCTGTACTAGAAATTAAGAAATAATTATCAAGACATCAAGTAGTTAAATGCTATGCTTTCCTTCAATGTCTCAGGACAAAGGTTTCAATTACTCAGTGTCATTTTATGGATAAACTCATAATGTACTGTCATTAGCCAACAATTTTCAAAGGAAATAAGTTAATGAGGTCTAAGAAAATGTGGGAGTTTTTACCTTAATTACCTGGTTCATAGATCAGAGTAATTATATTTCAACAGATTTCATGTATAATCTAAAAGTAATTACTGCAGCTGCCAGCTGTTAAAATACTAAGCTAATTGTGCTTCAGAAAAGTTTGAAAACAATTTTTTGACCTTTTCTATGTTTGACTTAGATTCAACTCCACATAGTCTTTGACGGAGGGGGGGGGGAGCTGACAACACAAATGTTTAGACAAATTAATGGTGGGTACAGCAGAACTTACTACATTTAGAATGCACGTGCAGAACATGTTTTTTAAAGAAGCTATTTCTTCACATCAATAGCTTCTTAAGGATGATCAAAAATTTCAGAACTTTGGGGGAAAGAAACTACACAACCCAGCAGCCCTGGGAACATATAGTGGAATACAGGACTGTCCCCTGGCACAAGAGCCCCCTAACTACTGTACTGCAGTCTCTTGCTCATTCTACCCCTCTTTTTCTTTCCACGTGAATCTTGAATTCTTTCCTGCAGCACAGAATATCATTTGACAGAAGGACTGGAGGCTTTCCCGACAGAGCTTGGCCACTTACATGGTGATTAGGGCACCTTCGTGGGAGGTGAGAGATATGGATTTGAATCTCCTCAAGCTGGGAAAGGAGTTCAACTCAGATCCTCTGCATCCTAGTCCCCAGGCTATTATACAAATGAGGTACCACCATCATCTCCTCATCCAGAGTTTTAGGAGAAGACTGGCCCTTGCTTATTTTTGGAATGAGATGAGATGGACCCTTACCTTTTGTAATGGGATTTTGGCTGTGGGTCCTAGATGAAAAGAGGCATGTCCCTGAAGTCTTGAAGAAGTCATCATAGTGGGACAGAAGACGTGCCTGCCTAGGACCATTGATTTTCCCCATGCACTGTATATGGTGCAGAGGCACCTAGAACAGGCTTCCAGATTGCACTCCAACTATGTTTAAAAAAATAGGAGTGACCCTGGACTCCATTTTTGTAGTGATGTGTTAGAGTAATTGCTGTGACTCTATCCATTCATAGTGATTCATAGATTCATAGATGTTAGGGTCGGAAGGGACTTCAATAGATCATCGAGTCCGACCCCCTGCATAGGCAGGAAAGACTGCTGGGTCTAGATGACCCCAGCTAGATGCTTATCTAACCTCCTCCTGAAGACCCCCAGGGTAGGGGAGAGCACCACCTCCCTTGGGAGCCCGTTCCAGACCTTGGCCACTCTAACTGTGAAAAAGTTCCTCCTAAAGTCCAGTCTAAATCTGCTCTCTGCTAGCTTGTGGCCATTATTTCTTGTAACCCCTGGGGGCACCTTGGTGAATAAAACCTCACCAATTCCCTTCTGTGCCCCCGTGATGAACTTATAGGCAGCCACAAGGTCTCCTCTCAACCTTCTCTTGCGGAGGCTGAAAAGGTCCAGGTTCTCTAGTCT
>NW_005842402.1:992243-1007443 GCF_000455745.1 Alligator sinensis | reverse complement strand
CCATGTAGCCTAACCCACAATCCTTCTACTTCCTCATCCTTTGATTCTGTCTTGATGAGGGTCGATGTATATTGCTCATTGACATAGAGCGCAACCCCTCCCCCCTTTTTCCCCACCCTGTCCTTTCTGTACAATCTATAACCCTCAATATGTACCGCCCAGTTGTGGGATGAATCTCACCAGGTTTCCGTTAGCCCCACTAAGTCATAGGTGTTTCGTGCAAGCAGGAGCGCTAGTTCATCCTGCTTGTTCCCCATGCTCCTAGCATTAGTATATAGGCACTTGAGCCCTGTGACTGGTGCCTTTGCTGCCCCCCCACTCCGAGTCCATAGGGACCCCTTATTTCTTACCTTCTCATTGCTTACCTGTGTTGTAGTGCTGGCTGCCCCATGGCTTGCAGGTTCCCAATGTTCTCCTTCTTCAGGCTGGGCTGTCCTTGTGGGTGCCACATGGTTTGGTGGTCCACAGCTTCCTCTGCCCTCATCTTCCCCTCCCCGCGATGAGCCTAGTTTAAAGCCCGCCAGAGGAGATCTGCCAACCTAGAAGAAAACACACGCTTACCTTTGGGGGACAGGTGAAGCCCATCCCAACTGAGCATGTCCCTCGTCATAATGTGCGGGTCGTTGTCCAGGAAGCTGAAGTCTGCCTCGAGACATCACTGCCGAAGCCGCCAGTTGGTCTCTCTGATGCAGTTCTCATGCCGTCTTCCACATCCATTCACTGGTAGGATGGAAGAGAATACCACCTGTGCACCGAACTCCCTCAGCACGCCGCTGTGCTACCATGTTCAGCACTGTAGTGCCCACATCCCTTTCAGGATCTAGCTCTGTGTTTTATGAATTAATGAATCCATTTATTTATAAAATGAATGGACTACATGTTCAGAGTTTTAAGGATTATTTGCGCTATTTAATATGATGAACTGCCTCAGAGAATCAGTAGGAGTCCTTCAAGAGCTAAGGAAGGAAGGCGGGGATATCTTTCCTGTATTTTTGCCCCAGCTACAAGGGGGGTGCTCCAGCAGGGAGGTGAGAAGCTCATGGGTTAGGGAGTTTGAAAAAACCTTTAGAGAAACTGAGGCAGGGAGTATGTTAGGAGGGCCAGCATTGCTACAAGGTGTTTATGATTGCTACAAAATATTAATCGATTTGATTTAAAAGATATAATTAACAGGAAATAAATTGGTCCATCCCTAAGTCATGTCCCCCAGGGTAACAGTTACAGTGGACAAAGAGAATCCTTAATGCCTTCCAGCCCTTCTCTTCAACAACGTTAAACAATAAATATCAGCTGCCTGGGTGCTGAGCATGAGGGGCTTCAGACTGTGTGCAGAGGGGCAGACAAAGCTTGTACAAACTAGGCCTGAGGGAAAAAAAACCCACCCTAATTTTCAGAAAGAATAGCCAAGTTTCTGGACTAGAAAACAGGTGTAACATGACTAGACGTAAATGGAACAAGCAACTGTACTTCCTTTCTGTGGGAAAAGATGACAGAGGAATTAGAGACAGTAGGGATTCTTTATGGTAGCAATATTTGTGTACCTTGAGGAAGGGTCGCTTATGCTCAAAAGCTGGTTTCAGATCTTTCCCAACAACACAGTTAGCCCAATAAAAGGCATCATATCCAAGAAATCTTGCCTCTATGTAAACAAGTCATTGATATATGAAATGCCCCAGAAAATAAATGTCACTCACCCTTCCCCAAGCCCTTAATCTGTCCCCAACACAACAGTGAAATTATGAAGGCATTGGGTACACTGATGGAAAAGGGAGGATGCAAAAAAAAAATGTTTCTCAGCCCCCACCCCACTATCCCCTTTCAAAAAGCAAGCTCTGCTACTTCTTTGAAGCTAGACATGAACGGGCAGCAGGTGCATCACTATTCTCATGGCAACAGAAGCAGCTTCAAGGGGAATTCAGAAGTGTACAGGGGAGCACATGCAAAAGTCACCGCAGGATGAAAGCCCAGGCAACCACTTAATTATGTTCTGCCTGTTTATTTATCTCTCTCTCTCTCTCAGAAGAAAAATTAAGGAGGGAGGAGAGAGAGAGAGAGAGAGAAGGATCTCTCATGGTGAGATGGAAAGACAATCCAGGAGGAGAGACGAATAGTCAAGTCTATCACTGGCAGGCACAAGAGCACTCACATCTCTACACAAAAAGTAGCGGGGAGGAATAGGGGAGACAGTGATATCCCCTGCTTCTAATCTTTGAAATGGAAGAAAACAAATTCTCTTCTCAAAGACTGTAGGGTATTAATGTGGTGACAGTGTTGCAAGAGGGGCAGCACAGCAAAAAATTAAAATGACACTTGGGCAGACTTAAGAGAGGGAACTAAAGGCATCAAATGTGCTAAATGGAGAGATAACAAGTCTGAACAGCAGCTTCTCTTTGGAAAAAGCATTGTAGATAAGGTTTTATCTGACACACAAAGCAGCAGCACATAGTTTTTAAACAAAAGGCTTTTTGGCATTTAAAGAAGAATGCAGGAAGAAAAGCTTTTTGGTACCAGGCACAAAGGCTGAATATGTGTAAAATGTCATCTTAGTACGAACTTGCCTGCACGTAGAAAAGTTTTTCTTGAACAACTCCATACTTAGACAAGCCTTCTTTGAAAACACAGCTAATGGAAATACTCATTAATATGAACATGAAATGTCCCTAAGGCCATGTACAGAAGTTCAAAAAGCCGGGGGAAGAATCGAGATAAGTGACATGGTTTTCTCTGAGTGACTGAATGTAGATCAGAAGTGAACAGTATACATGTTCACCCTTGTGGGGAACACATGGGTAGCTTGAGCTGGTAGAGGCCAATAGTTGGAGCATGCTCCTGCATGCCTCCCAGTGTGCTCTGCAGGCTCCTCAAGCTGCCGGAAACTGCTGAGTGCAGACAAGCAACTGAGCTCCACCCCGATTGGCTGCAAGGCATGGGCAACCATGTCCCCGACTCCACTCGACCTCACTGTAGACCCTCTCCTGCACCCCACCCAGAGGCTTCCAGAAAAGTCCCAGGAGTGCCCTCCCTTGTTAATTGCACGTGCCTCTGTGTCCTCGCCTGCCTGTGCCTCACCACCCACGCCCAAGCCCCCAGACCCAGGATCTGTAATGTATTTTTCTTGTTACCCTGCAAGTCTCTTGCTGGAGGCTCCAGGACATCATGTGCAGCCATCTGGACATGACCTGGCATTTGGTTGTCATGGAATGTGGCCTCCTGCCCATGAGTTAGCCACTAGCTGTCCTGAGCAGGGCCTGCATCCACCAAGCATCCTGTTCTGGGCCACTGACTTCCACATGGCCAAAAAATCACAAAGCCACCCAGGATACCATGGATGCTGGGGTGTACTTCCAGACCATCAAGCACCAATTCTGGGCCCACACCACCAGCAGCAACTGGTGAGAGTGGATCATCCTCGACACCTGAGAAGATGAACAGTGGATCCAAACCTTTCGCATGCACTGGGCCATCCTTCATAGACATTGTTACCCAGGTGGCCCCCTACATGACACAACAGTATGCAGCCACCCTTCTGTCCAGAGAAGTATGTGACCATCACTATCTTGAAACTGGCCAACGCTGGCAGTCTCTGCCATGTTGGCAACCATTTCAGTGTGGACAAGTCCACAGATACAGAGGCCATCCAGGAGGTATGTCTGGTCATCCAGGACATCCTGGCCAACCACTTCATCTGCCTCATCAACCTGCAGGGGGTGTCAGCAGCTTCTGCTGCATAGGCTTCCCCAACTGCCTGGGAGCCATGGGTGGTAAACACATCCCCATCCTCTGCCTGCCCCAAGGCATCTGGGCATCCACCAACTACATGGGCTTCTTCTCCATCATTCAGTAAGGTGTTGTTGACCACCAGGGCCATTTTACCCACATCTTCACTAGCTGGTTGTGCCCCGCTCACATCTTCTACAACTCCCCCTCCCCCAGATGATAGAGAATGGGCTGAGGTCCCCAGCATCAGTGGCAGCAGTGTCCTCATCACTCCCCTCATCATCAGGGACCCAGATTACACCCTCCTACACCCAGCTCATGAAGACCTATATGGGGCAGGTGGACTACCAAAAGTGGCACTCCAACTACTGCCTGATCAGATGACACGTGACTGTGGAGTGTGCCTCCAGCTGCCTCAAGGTACCAGAGGAGGACAACCTGCCACACCTCATCATCACTGCATGCATCCTCCACAACACCTGTGAGATTAGGGGAGAGGTATTCTGCAAAGCCTGGGCAGAAGAAGCAGAGTACACAGACCAGGCATGGTGGGTCAAGCATATGCAGTGCAGGGAGGCTGGGGAGAGTGAGCCCCCCCCAGTAAGACTGAAACCTCTGAAGCAATTAGTGGTCTGGGGCTAAGTTTTTAGTGTTGAGGGCAAGGTAATTCACTGCCCCTCCCTGCCCCCTACACCTCTCCATCTCCACCCCTTCTTGTGGGGTTTTTAGCCATGGCAGTCTGGGAGAGGGCTGTGATTGCTGGAATGGCCTGTAGCAGCTGCTGGCCCCCAGGAACTGGGGAGAGGGAGTTGGGCCCAGTGACTGTCTTCTGGAGACAGGCTGGCACAAAGGACTTTGGGCTGACAGGGCATCATCATACCACTGTCTCCCCACCCTGCTGGCTGTGGGCTTGGCCTGGCTACTCACCTCCCCCTCCTCTGCCTTTCCCCACAGGGGCTTTGTGTTTCCACTGGTGCCTAGATCCCCATCATGGCTGCATGTACTGGGGTAGAACTGTACCATCCCGGGGCAGCATCATTGCTCGGTACCAAAGTCTTTGCCAGAACTGTTGAGGGTGCAGGGGAATGCCTGGGGAATTGGGTGCGTAAGTTCCAGGGCTCATGCAAGGGACACAGACATCTCAGATCCCTAACACCTGCCTGCAGCTGACAGGTGGCTGGAGGCTGGAGGCAGGGCTGGGAAGAGGGGCTGTGCTTCATCAATGGAACGAGCCAGGGGAAAGCCCTGTTGGGTGTTCAGCCAGAGCAGCCCGAGTGCAGGCCGAGTGCTAGCACACCTCCCTGTGAAGGAGGGGTAGGAGATGTCACAAAGCAGGTTTGGATGTTGTAGAACAGCAATCTAACTTGAATCAATATCAGCTAAGAAGTCTTCATGAAGGATTATGCTGACCATTTTGCAAGGCATGGCCTGGTGCCCTGCCCCTGTCCCCCACCCCCCCCCCCGAGGGGGGGGGGGGGGGGGGTGGGAACCAGATTGCTGACCAGGGATGGAGGTTCCCCCAGCAGTCAATTGCCAACCATAGGTGGTAATTCCCCAGCAGCTGATCACCGAGCCTGCGGCAAAACTGGAAGTGCACTTCCACTGGCACTTCCAGTTTCGTGGCTGGCACTTCCAGGGGGTGTGCACCCCCTATACATCATCAATGTTGCAAGACAACTATTTTATTATTTCAATACACACATGTTCATATCACTAAGATATCATTTTTACAAAATGGATCAAAGTTCATTTATTAGCATGCTGTGAAACAACCCACAATTATTACAACAGTTTGATCCTGTGATGTTCTAATACCTGTTGACACTAAAGGGGAGGGTGCTCAGCACCCCCCTGGAGGTGGTTTGTAAAAAATCTGGGGATATGGCTTTGTAATTTTTTATCCTTCAGTACCAGAATCACAGATGTCTGCCGCTTGGGCTTCAGTAGACCATGATGCATCCTTTATCTCTAGGCCATCTATCAGGTGGAAATACCATACCCATACTAGGAAAAAAACCAATGAAGTACAGCATAAATTCATTTTATTTATACAGAGGACTGAATTTCCTGATCTGACAAACTGGACTGTTTTCACCTGCTAAGAAAAGAAATATTGATTTTTGTGCAATACTTAAGGAGTATTTCAAATACTTGCAAAGAAAATATTAGTCAGTAAATACTTCTACAATACAGAAATACAAAACTATCCATTGTGTTAACTATGTATATGCACAGTGTTGCATAAAAACATGTGCATGCAGCCAAAGTACTGGATACTAACTGGTATTACTTACAAATAAATTACAATCAGTTATAGAAAAGATGAACATTTAGCCTGACTAAATTAACAATAAACAATAACATAAAACAATGCAAAGGAACCTTAAATTAATACATCAGAGATAAGTAGTCTATTCCATCATTTTTTTCTAAAATGGACTCCTGAATACTGTGACTACTATAAAAGTGATTTCCTTAAGAATTATTTAGACATTTTAGTGCTTATTTATTTTGCAATATGTGAGTAGGGAATGTATGTCATCTGCATCAGCACTGATCATACATTCTCAGCTGGATTTAATTTACCATAGCTCATCTAATTTACCAGAAGCACTCACCATAGTTGAGATGTTCAGGATACTAACAGAGTGGTGAGAAGGCATCAATGAATGCTTGTTGAGTTGGTTTTGCAGCCTACAAACCTTTCAACCATCACTTACTTGTATCACTACTTATTTTTCATTTTGCAAAAGTATCTAGAATAAAGAAAACATTTGGATCAAACTATTGTCCTAAAAAATAAGAATATTATATGCTGGTTTCCATATATCCTCACTCCTCTGGGGTAGTCTTTGTTAGAGGGCATTAACCATTTCCCTAGAGGTAAGACTTGCTGATCAGGACCTAATAGTGCCTATTTTGTACAGGCCATTAGCATGGTTGTAAAGCAATTAAGTGCTCCCCCAGAGCACAAGGAAGTCCACAGAGGTGTGTGAGTGATACCACCCGGAAAAGTACCACATGTTCCTCAACACATAGCTTAATGCACAGGATGGGCAAAGACTTACAGCCTTTACTCATCTTTTTTTTACTCTCTTTTCAACAAACCAATCCTAGCTTAAGCAACCTGGCAGCCAAACCCTGCTCTTCCCCTCCCACCATCCCTTCAGACCATCCAGGCCCAGTGTTTATGATTCTTAATAGCTTGGGGAAACTACTTATTCTCAACCTACCAACCAACCAACCCACTACAAGGGCACAAAATATTTGAAATTCACTTTGTACCACCCTAAAACCTACTGAGTAGTATCTGACTCCAAGTAGCTGAATTTATTTCAGTAGGCATATGTTGCAAAGGTATTAGATGTATAGAAAGGACTTTAACCTTTTCTCCCTCACTCCCAAATTAAATCAATTGAAATTATGTAGAGTTTCATAGTAAAAAAGTTGTCTGTAGCATGTGACCTACAACAACCCAGGAAAACAATGGGAAGTTTGGTTGCATTAAAAATGCAGGATATTTGGCATAACAATTTGAATTTCTGAATAACTATTTAGAAGGGGAACCCTTTTTGGTCCTTCAAAAGGTCCCAAGATACTAACTTTTTATTTATGATTGCTAAATCAATTTAGTTTTGCAGATGATTTTATACATTAGGGTGGTGCGAAGCTTCAGTTCCTGATATGATTCAACTCGATTTGGTGGCCAAATCTCCAAATCTAAATCAAATCAGAAGACCCTTTATTCTGTCCAAATTGAACTGGAACCCTCTGAATCGATTTGGAGAGATTCAGAAAGATTCAGCAATTTGGACATAGACACATCTTTAAATATTCTTTCTACATACCTCAAGGTAGCAGTTGGCTGTGAATGCTGAGATGATGGGGCAGATGGAGCATTCCACAGGACCACAGGGGGCTCCCCAGTATGCTCAGCAGCAGACCTGGAAGTGGAACAGAAGCACTTCTGGTCCACTTCCGGGTCTGCCAGGGAGCATGCTAGGTGCCCCCCCCCCCAGCTCAGCGACTGGTGCCTCCTAGGTCTGGGGGGGACCTCTCCCAGGGTCCTTCTGCGGCTGATCGCCAAGCTGGGGAGCATGGGGGGGGGGGGCCAGCACGCTCCCCAGCAGACCCAGAAGCATGTCCGGTCCACTTCAGGGTTCACCGCCAAGCACACAGGCCCCACTTCCCTCTCCCACTCCTGTGGGATGCTCCATCTGCCCCAGCATTGCAGCATTCACAAGCCAAGCCTGGTACCTTGAGGTGTGTAGAAAAAATATTTAAAGCTGTGTCTATGACTGAATCACTGATTTTCCTAATCAGCATCGAATCTTCAGGTTGAGATTCAGCCGAATTGAACCAGGGATAGTGATCTGAATCAATTAATCAAATCACTGTCTCTGATTCAGGCCGAATCCGAATCTGAATCTGAATCCAAATTGAATACGGCCCATTTCGCACACGCACATTATATATATATATAAATTATGGGCTCAAATGATCTTCATGAGACAGAAAAGAACGCTTTTTCATTCATGAGTTGACTTTTCTTGTAGCTATGGATGGTCTCTCTGTATGAAGCATGCAGTTTTGCAGTCAGGTCTGGTAAACTTCAGTATTATTCAGGCTTTTCTGCAAGCAAACAAAAGAATGACAATGAAACTAGAAGCTTTTTCATTTGAACTGCAACCATCAGAGGCTTAGCAAGCTCCTTTGTTGCCCTGGGTAACCTGAGGCTCCACATAGTGTCCAAGACTCAGGGGATCTCCACAGAGAAGAGAAGACAACCAGGGTGGAGCCAGAGCAGCTCTAGGGTCCTGACAACTATCTGGAGGAAGGGGTCCCCCAGCTAAGGAGTTAAACCTCTCATCTGCACCCCAAAGGTGCCACAGAATGCCATGCTAAGTGGAGGAATACAACCCCTAATTCTGTGGCGGGATGACCCCCCACCCCGTCTTCACCCTCTGCTTCTTTCCTGCCACAGAGCTCACCTGCCAGGACTTGAGAGCCTCTTTGATATCACTGCCCAATTCCTAGCTCCTCTCTATATGGCCCAAGGGTGTAGCAGCTGGACTAGCAGCAGAATTACTTTGATTCCAGCACATCCCCTACTCTGGCCTCTTGCTCAGCACCTGGGGCTTGTGCCTCCATTGCCCACCCTTAGTTATTGCATTAATTTCAGCTGCCAGGAAAAGGAGATCGTGTACACCAGAGCTTGTCTATAAGGCAGAAACGTTGGTAGAACTGTGCTGGTCACTCTCTCTACCCCGTGGTGCTGTACCTTGTATCAGCACAGCAGTTCATTTGCAAGTTCAGCTTAAGTCAGTTCAACAAATGGAATAAGCTTGACCAACAAAAATACTTCTTGCTGATACAACAGCATCTGCTACACCCAGTGATTTTCCAACCAAGGTGTGTTCTCCCCTCCTGCAGCACAGAAGGCCAATAAGGATGCCATCTATGCCTACCCTTCTCCAGTAGTGAGGTTAAAAGTAAGAGATGGATGCTGCATTTTTTCTCATTACTGTTTTTTTGCTTCCGTTGTGTGTTTGTGGGTGTGTATGTGATGTGTGTGCTTGTGTCTTTTTTCTTTCAAGGAAGCAGGATGAGACAGGACAACAGGCCCAGTTCTTAGTTAACTTCCTCTTTCCCACCAAAATGGACAGCTAATACCATCCTTAAAAATATTTAAAAGACTGACAGAGGGGTTTCCTTATAATACCTCAATGTAGAAAAAGTGTAGAATAAGTGATGTTATTTCCCAAAAATTTGAGCTGCACTTTAGATTACAAATGGTTTCACTGCCTTTTCCTTCTTTTCCTGGACCTTTACTAAAAGGCTTAAAAGATTTTTAGTGGGGGCTGTTGCCAGCTGAAGTCTCTGTACTTAGAATCCTGAATCTCATTTAATTGTTTAGTGGAGTACAGGGAGAAGGTCATGTTAATACCAGAGACTGTCTCTGGAGACCTTTACTGCATTGAAATTAGCATAGCAGTAACCTTGGGCAAATCACTTTGCCTCTTTTTCTCTTCATTTATCTTGCTTACTTAGGTGTAAGCTCTATAGGGCAGAGGCTCTTATGATGTGTTTGTGCACGGCTCTGATCTTGATAAGAGTAATCAAGGAGCTACTGAAATATAAATAAAAATAAATACAGTTTTAAAATCTGTTTTCTTTTAAGGGTTGCAGCTGAGACCTGGGCTAAATTGTGATGCTTTACTTCTATTTGAGTGCCTAAAATGTATTTTATAACAGATGTGTTAGTATGTAATTTGTATTTATGAATTTCACTTGGATATGGATAGTATAAATAATCTAAAAAAAACAAAGGAAGAGATTAATGAATGACATTGAGTCCTGAAAAGGTGAGTGGGAGATAATTAATGGGAAGGGGATCTTATGGCATTACTACGGTAATGAGAAATTAAACATTTGGCAGAAAGGAATACTGTTGTTTCCTGTAAATCTTTCACTTGATCATCCTTTTGATAAAGGTTCACATAACCAATTCACTTGTGGTTCCAGTAGCCCAGTGGCACAACTTTAAGGGGCATATGTTAAGAACAGCCCCTTATAACTAACATTGATGGAAACTTTGTTTATTTTTTTAGCACACTAAACCATAAATCTTCATATACATATCAAATACATATTTTCCTACATGCACACATGCTGACTTGCACATGCAGAAGCTTAGAAGAAATTGTAGATGTTAAATAAAAGCCTGCTGGAAGATTTCTGAAGGTCAAGAGGAGACTCCACCAACTAAGAGAGTTACACATTCTTTGGCTATCTAATGATCTTCAACAGGGTGGGCTACTCTGTCATCCTTGGAAGAAGATAATTTATGGGTCTATTTTGTAATCTGAGGCTCTGACAGAGATCTCCTTAGAGACAGCAAAGGTCTTCTCTTTCATGCTTTTGCTAAAGCCATCAAACAAGATGACTAATAAAGTGCAACCTTTTCTTTGTTGACAAGAAGTTTAAAGGGCAGGTGGAGTAAGGCTTAAAAGAGCTGATGTCTCAACAGTAAATGATATAATTAGAGGCTGAGCCCTCAGGCTCATGTTCTCTCTTGAAGGAACATTTCTGTCTGGATACCTGTAGGTGAAAAGCCAAGGTCCTTTTTTTTCCTTTTCACTGGCAAGTTTAATTTACCCTACAATGCCTTCTTAGTCCCTGTCTATAGGACAGTACAGCCATGTTTGCCAAAATCATTACTGAACACTGTTCTGGCTAGCAGGGTACTGTACATTTGGTCTACAGTCTTATCTCCAGACTCTCATACTTTTATGACCCTTCTTCCCCAGTCTTCTGTTCAGCACACAGCTGACTCCAAGCTGTCTGCACTCTCTACCTCCAAGCTCCTCTTATCCCATGCCATGTGAGACTATCACAGCACAGGCACAGTGGTCACAGGAAGCTACAATGATGGGAGAAAGAAAAGAGGATTTGGTACTATGAAAACCAGTCATAGGCATGAGGATGGGAAATGCAGGATTCATTTGCAGCCCATAAATCCACTGCCAGTAAAGGGGCAGATACCTTCAGACGTCTACCCCATATATAGATATAGGAACTGGAACAAACTAGAACATATTATTACCAGTGATAGTGAGGCATATAATAACTGCTGCTCTGCCTATCAGATCTCCAGGCACATGGACAAAAGGAAAAGTTCTATCCCTGACAATTCTCAATAAAAAAAAAAAAATTAGTCCTTGCATTTTGTATTGGCTTAAAAGAAAACTGCATGAAAGAGACACCAGGAGGGAAAGCCAGAAAACAAGAAATGGTATAGAAGATGGGGAACTTTAGGAGGTCTGTCTCCTATTTCACCACAGCTGAAGCCAGCTCCACCTCAAATTAATGATAGAAGTAGGGCAGAGTGAATAACTGATTTTTTTGGTTTGCTGTCAATCCTGAAAAAAATCAAATAAACTTTCACTTTGGACTGAATGTAATATTTGGCTCAACCCAAACAGAAACACTTTGCATCTTTAAGAAATTGAAGTTAATTTTTAAATAAATCATCCCTTCAACTCTAAAGGTTTTGTTTAAAAAATGTTGAAAAAGAAAGACCTACAAAGGATGGAGGATGGGATTCACCTCCAAGGAGGAATATTCTGCACTGGTCCGGTCCTGGAGGGAGCAAGCCAGGAAAGCCAAGGCTGCAACTGAACTCCAACTAGCTTCAAGCATCAAGGACAATAAAAAGTCCTTTTTCAGATATGTGGGGAGCCGGAGGAAAAGCAAGGGCAACATTGGACCCCTGCTAAACTAGATGGGACAACTGACACCCAGGAAAAAGCCAACCTATTAAATAGGTACTTTGCGTCAGTCCTTCATCAGTCCCATGGGATGCCCATGCCCACTAAAGGACAGGGAGGTCCGGGTGAGGGACATCCCCTGCCCTCCGTCAATGCTGACCTCGTGAAGGAATACCTTGAGAGGCTGGATACCTTCAAGTCAGCCGCCCTGACAATCTATACCCCAGGGTACTCAAGGAGCTGGTGAGCATCATAGCCCAGCCCATGGCACAGATCTTTGAGAACTCCTGGCGCTCCGGTGTAGTGCCCAAAGACTGGAAGAAGGCCAATGTGGTGCCTATCTTCAAGAAAGGGAGGAAAGTGGATCCGGCTAACTATAGGCTCATCAGCCTGACTTCTATCCCGGGGAAGGTCTTAGAAAAGTTTATTAAAGAGGCCATCCTTAATGGACCAGCCGATCACAACATCCTAAGGGATAGCCAGCACGGGTTTGTTGTGGGTAGGTCTTCCTTGACCAATCTCCTCATCTTCTATGAGCAGGTGACCTATCACCTGGACAAGGGAGAAGAGATTGATGTCATATATATCGACTTCAAAAGAGCCTTCTATCTGGTATCCCATGATCACCTCTTGGCGAAACTGGCCAATTGTGACCTTGGGTCCACCACAATCTGCTGGCTGGGGAATTGGCTCTGTGGTTGGACCCAGAGGGTGGTAATTGACAGAAGTCAATCATCATGGTGCCCTGTGACCAGTGGGGTCCCCCAAGGCTCTGTGTTTGGACCCATATTGTTCAACATCTTTATTAATGATGTGGACATTGGAGTCAGAAGCGGACTGGCCAAGTTCACCGATGACACCAAACTTTAGGGCAAAGTATCCACACCTGAAGACAGGACTTGGACAGGCTCAGCAAATGGGCAGATGAGAACCTGATGGTGTTTAACACTGAAAAATGCAAGGTTCTGCACCTTGGAAGGAAAAACCTGCAGCATCCTTATAGGCTCAGCAGTGCTCCACCGGCTAGCACTATGGCAGAAAGAGACTTGGGGGGCATCATTGACCACAAGATGAACATGAGTCAGCAATGTGATGCTGCGGCTAGTAAAGCGACCAAAACGCTAGCTTACATCCGTAGATGCTTCTCAAGCAAATCCCGGGACATCATTCTCCCGTTGTACTCGGCTTTGGTGAGGCTGCAGCTGAAGTACTGCATCCAGTTTTTGGCTCCACAATTCAAAAAGGATGTGGAGAAGCTTGAGAGAATCCAGCGAAGAGCCACGTGCATGATCAGAGGTCAGGAAAACAGACCTTACGATGACAGGCTGAGAGCTATAGGGCTCTTTAGCCTGGAAAAGCGCAGGCTCAGGGGTGATCTGGTGGCCATCTATAAGTTTATCAGGGGTGACCACCAGTACCTGGGGGAACATTTGTTCACCAGAGCGCCCCAAGGGATGACAAGGTCGAACGGTTATAAACTACTGCAAGACCAATTCAGGCTGGACATAAGGAAGAATTTCTTTACTCTCCGAGCCCCCAAGGTCTGGAATAGCCTGTCATCGGAGGTGGTTCAAGCATCTACATTGAATACCTTCAGGAGTAAATTGGATGCTTATCTTGCTGGGATCCTATGACCCCAGCTGACTTCCTGCCCTTTGGGCGGGGGGGCTGGACTCGATGATCTTCCAAGGTCCCTTCCAGCCCTAATGTCTATGAAATCTATGACATTTTTGTCCACATTTTTTTCCCCTGTTTAACTTTTTTGACAAAGACAATTTGGCTGAGGCAACCCAAATTCATTAAATGCTTGGGTTAATATGGATATGCAGATTTTGGTAAGAAACCATCGTACCAGAAACAATTCACTCACTTCTAGGTATATATACTTCTCATGCCTAGGTGGAACTGATGGTTTGGGGTAACTAAAACTGTGCCTCCTTGAGTTTCACTGGGTACTTATACATGTGCTCTGACACATTAAAATTAGAATTCTAATTAGAATGCATCAGATCTGCGCCACATTCTAATTAGAATACTTTAGCATCACCACAGTGTCACATGTAAGGCCTTGAGGGTTTAAAAATGGCTTATGGGGTGCTTTAACTAAGGCTTATCAAATAAGCTTTAGTTAATGTGGTTAATGTGTCCCACGGCCATTTTTAAACACACAGGGGCTTAATACATGTGACACTGTGGTGTTTTAATTAGAGCAGTTCTCCAGGAACCACCCTAAATATATTTAATATTTAAAATTAAAATGCCCTCCCAACCCCTGAGTACATGTATAGGCACGCATTGACTCTCAGTTTAAGTCTCCTTCATATTGCTGAAGGACAGTAGTTTCTCATGAGTGCCACCAAATTCAAAATAGTTACTGAGAAGTGCCCTAAATCTAAAAAGGATGAGAACTACTGGTGTGGGAGCATAAAATAGTCCTACTGTTTGTAAAAGTTAGTAAAAAAAAAACGTCAATGTTCAATTATGCATTAGATGGTGTCTGTTTACACAGCTGTAATTTTTAACAGAGACAGTAAGTCACACATCGTAGTACTGGCCTCAGCTCTGGTCTCTCTGACTTGTTCTGAAAACACTAAGGTAGAGACAATGAATACCTTTACAGCAAACTCTCAGCTTCATGACCAGTGATGATTCCTATCAAACCTATGGCATGTTATGCTGCATCTATGTACATGTGTAAGTCACCATAGGACATACTCACCTCCCCTTTTTTTCTTTGGGGGGTATGTTTTATCATGCAATGTGCCTTCCTGGAATTTTTTTCTGATGTTTTCAATTAAGTTTTCATCCACATAGTCATATTTGTGCTCTTCCTCTTCTGTTTCATACTTTAGGAGCGTGTCATCTGTCAAATCAAAACAATAACAGCAACAAAAGTTTGTAAGGAAATGAAACGGAAGCCTGCTGTCCACACAGCATTTGTGTAGTCCCCTAATTTTCAATTATTCTTTACTGTTTTAAAACCATCTCTCTTTTCCCATTCCTTTTTATTGTCATACTGTTTGTATAACAATCATGAGTAGAGGCTCCCAACTGAAACCCGGGTCCTACTGTATTAGGTATAATAAATAAAAAACATCTGCTAGCCTGAAGAGTTTACAGTCTAAATAGACACAGGCAGTACTGTGCCTTGGGCAATACAACACTGCCCCCACCCTGAACCTCCCCTGATCTGGCTCTGGCTCTGGCTCCAGC
>NW_005842402.1:988408-992233 GCF_000455745.1 Alligator sinensis | reverse complement strand
TGCGGAGCAGCTGCAGAGGAACAAGAGCAGCGACTTGAGGTTCGCTGCTGGGAAAGAGGTCATCTCCAGTTTTTTTGCAGCTAACATGTGTTGAGCAACCAAAAAAGTACCAGTTTTCAAAGGCAAAAAAGGTGGCGAGCCAACACCTCCAAGAGCAATGAATCTCTGGCTGCTTCTCTTGCACCACATGCTTTCCTACCCACTGACAGAAGGGAAAATGCAGGATGTTGGCTGAGGCCACATAAGAAATCTGCAATGGAAACTGAAGAACTGGACCCAGGTAGTGGAAATCTCAGTTCAGTGCCTTAACCACAAATTTATTCTTCTTTATCTTTAGGAATTCACCTTTTAGATTACACATATATTACTAGCAACTCAACATCTGTCCACAAACTGATGATCTCTTGCGCATTCCCTACTAAGAGCACACCAATAATTCCTAAAGCTAAATAAACATTTATTTATGGATATTCTTCATATTAGAGATGTAGATTTTGCTCCAATTAATGCAGGAGTGTCCACACCTTACTGACCAATAATGACGGGTACAAAGCAAATAATGATGATGTGCCTCTACTGCAAGTGTCCCAGCACTAAAAGTTTGGGGGACAAGTTCTACATAAATGTCTGGGCATGTTTCCCATTCTGGCAGTGGTTTAAAAATGGAACATTACACAGCTTGTAGCATGTCTGTCCCATGAGTGGTGTAGACACAGTAAGTCAAAGGACCAGGCTAGACAAAACCTTGTCTGTAATGATCTAATTTGGGCTGGTCCTGCTTTGAGCAGGGGATTGGACTAGATGAGCTGCTGAGGTCCCTTCCAACCTTCATTTTCTATGATTCTATGACAAACCACTGAACATGGAATAACAAGGCAAAGTGGATGCATTGCTTTTGGCATAACCATCCCTGATTAAGTAATGAAGAACACCAGAATGCAAAACATGTAAACAAGCCCCTTATTCCCTAATCACTACTTCCGCTCAAGGCCATGCATTTTGACTTATGATTTCCCTACGGCACTAGACTTCCCAAGCAGGAATCCTTCCAATCCAATCCTGGAGTTACATCATACTTCTATCCAAGAAATAAATTGGACTACTTCCAGCATGTCTCAATAGTCTTGAATGAATCACTATTGAGCTCCATATGTGCAGTCAGCTCTTGGAGCTCATGGGCACTTCAGTGCAGCTCCTGCTGGGAGCTTTGTATGACGTGCTGTGAGCTCTAATAAGTTTGCTGCTGGTCAGCACAGGCTCTTCCCAGAGTCCCTTGATTTCAAACAGCTCTGGAGCCTGTTGCTCTTCACTCTCTCCTCCCATTGAATTCAGAAACAGGGGAAAGGAGAGGAGGAATGTCCCACAATTCGCAGCCCTTGCTTTCACTCAGCTCAGGAAGCTCCATGCTGCCACTGGTCATCCCATCTCCCCCTTTCCTTGAGGCTGAATTCAGCAGGGGGGAGAGGGGAGAAGGGAGGGAAGAGCAATGAGCACCAAGCTCTGGTAGTGCTGGGCAGACCCCACACAAGTGAGCTCAGAGCTCACAGCAGAGTAAGAGTTCCAGCAGGAGCTGCTAAGAGCTCACTGGCATCCAGGATCACAGCAAGGGATTACGGCCATATCCCCCTCAGCTGTGTGGCATATAATCAATGAGCTCTCTTCACTGAGCATTAGGGCTGTGTGAAACAGCATCATTCCACTTCGACTTCCATTTCAGCATTTCGATGGAACAGTGTTTTGTTTCGAGTTTTGTTTAATTTTCCAAGCACTGTTCCATTTCATTTCGTTGAAACTCTTTGGCTGTTTCGATGCTGTTTTGATGTTTTGCCCATAGCCAGCTCCTGACAGATGACAGGATTATGGTGCTGCTGACAAAAGCCAGCAGCAGCACCAATCTTCCCGGCATGGGTTGCATCCAGCCGGCAGCACGAGCCTCTCGTCATCTGGCAGGCAGATCGGGCACTTGCCTGCACCCTCAGGAGCATTGTGGGGGCTGTGCCAGACTGCTCCCGGGGGTGCAGGCCACTGATCTGCCTCCTGGATCACAGGAGGCTGGTGCTGCCAGCTGGGGCCAGTGGCAGCACTGATCTTCCCAGCGCTGGCTATGGGCAAAACGTCAAAACAGCCAAAGAGTTTCAACGAAATGAAACGGAACAGTCCTTGAAAAATTAAATAAAACTCAAAACAAAACACTGTTCCGTCGAAACGCTGAAATGGAAGCACAGCCCTAATGCTCAGTGAAGAGAGCTCATTGCTTATATGCCACACAGCTGAAGGGGATATGGCCGTAATCCTTGCTGTGATCCTGGATGCCAGTGAGCTCTTAGCAGTTCCTACTGGAACTCTTACTCTGCTATGAGCTCTGAGCTCACTTGTGTGGGGTCTGCCCAGAGTCCCTGCTTTCAAGCACTACCAGACCTTGGTGCTCTTTGCTCTTCCCTCAGCAGCAGGTCCACACATGAGCTGATTTGCCCCGGGCCCTGCACCCTCCTCCCATTGGCTCTGGTGTGGGGCCTGGGGCAAATCAGCTTATGCAATCCCAGGGCAGGGGTGAGTCCCTGCATGACCTAATTTGCCCTGGACCCCGTATCCTCCCTCAGATTGGCTCTGGTGTGGGGCCCAGGGAAAAATCAGTTCATGCCAGCACCTGGCTCCGCCCCAATCTCTTCGAGATTGGGGCAGCAGCGGGTCCACGCATGAGCTGATTTGCTCCAGGCCCTGAACTCTCCTCCAAATGGCTCTGGTGCAGGGCTTGGGGAAAATCAGCTCCTGAAGGGACCTGCCGCTGCCTTAGGATCGGGGCGGTGGTAGGTCCACACATGAGCTGATTTAACTCTGGGCCGTGCACCAGAGCCAATCCAAGGAGGTAAGGGGGTGGGGAGAGCCAGGGCTGCACACCCCACCGAGCTAAGCCACATGGGGCTGTGGAACAACCCAGACTGCATCTGTGCCTCTCCCCTGCCTCCCACCGCCGGGCTGCTTTGAAATTTGAAATGTTTTAAAACTTTTGAAATGTTTCAGCTGGCCTCGTTTCATTTCAAGGCTGTTTTGAAGCCCTTCGTTTTTGCTGTTTCGAGCTTGAAACGAGTCGAAACAGCATCAAAACAAAACAGCCAGCGAAGCTTCACACAGCCCTACTGAGCATGCACCCCACTCTTGAAGTTGGGTGTACACCCATCACTGCAATCCTGGATCTGCCCACGAATACAACTCATAACACAGAAGTAGAGAGCGTGCAGCTGCCATTTTCTTCATATATATTTCCCATTTGTAATTAATTTTCGGTTGGCTACAACCCCTATCAGTGAAAGCAAACTGATGAATGAAGTCTGTGCTGCAAGGCACAAACTAATCCTTGTGGGTCACAGAGTAGAATAGTGTTTGTGCTCCTAAACTCGCTACATGGAACTAACTGAGCCACAGATGCTTAGGGTTGATATTACTGTGCCCTCCATCCCCAAACTCATACCTGCAAACAAAATTATAAACATCTTAGGAAGAAAGTGCTGCCAGGCAAGAAATTAGTATCATTAGGCCAAAACATATTGTCAGTATCTCCCAGTCCCAAACTGGAATGGGTTGCCTTTGGAAGTATATGTATTTCCACTGCAATTAAACATTAAAAAATTAGTCAGAGAAGCTGAACATTCTCAAGAGAATCCCAAGCAATGAAATCAATGCAATTAATTTCCCTGCTTGGAAATCTATTAACCTCAGCATTAAATTAACAAAACTGCTATATAATTATTTTTAATTACCTTTCCACTCCCAGGCACTGCAGCCAACAGGGCACAAGGGAGTGATCTGCAAGGGTTTAGCCCTAGG
>NW_005842402.1:972341-988377 GCF_000455745.1 Alligator sinensis | reverse complement strand
TCCTTAAAAAATTCAAATGACTATGGACATGCTTCTTAAGCAAAGTGGGTTGGATCTAGTGCCTTCTGAAATTCCTTTGTGGACTTTAAGGCAGAGGGGTCATTATGATCATCTTGCCTGACCTCCTTCAAAATACAGGTCACTGAATAGATTCAATCCAGCAGACACATTTGCTGGGAAGCAACATGAATTTCCTGATTCCATAGCACAAAATTCTCCTTCCAGTCTAGCACTGAAAATCTTCATGGTCAAGACCCAAATTTATATCCTTCTGAGGCAAGATATGGCATGGGAAACAGCCCCCTCCAAAACTATCCTTAAAAATAGCATTTTATAATTGTTTTATAATTGCACTAGGACATTCAAGGATCCATTGCACAAACTCATATCCAGGCACACTGAGAGCTTTGGACTTATGTCTAACAATATTCTTGTGAATTACCACCCAAGCTATGCTATGAACTAAGTAAGGCAGACTGTATTTATTCATGAATACACAGCTAGCTAGATATTAAATAAAGAGCAAATTCTGTGATCAAATTCAAAATGTACACATGCCCAGCTTTACTTATTATGGGCCAGATTCTGATACCATTCTGTATGCTTGAGACTACTTTAATTCCTTGAATGGCTCCATCGCTAACAATAATCAAGGACAAAAATTTAAAAATAATATTGCTAACAATGGGTTATATCTTAGATGATGTAAATCAGTAATCCATTGAGTCAGTGTATGAGTTGGCCCTGTATCTTTTGAAAAGGTCATTTTTGACAGTATATTATATTAAAGGATTAAATATATATTAAAGATTACCATTTAAAAATGTGCTAGAATAAGTAAAACATTAGTGACAAAGGTTTAATTGTAAATTTTATATTTTTCCTGAATATTTTCCAAATATTAGTTGATCATAATTACTCTTTTTCCATTTTTATTTTAAAATTTATACTTATACACAGGTTGTGCGTCTCTGCACTTCACTCCCATTAATCTGATGTTATTAATATTATCTAAATTTTCCAGGCCTGAATTTCCATTTGTCATCCTACTGGGTTTTTTTCTGTACAATAATTCTTACATCCTATGTTTCAAATTAGTAACATATCTTATATGTAAAAAACTAGGTTTGAATTGTTCAATCATTGCCAGTATAAATTAAAAGTTGTTAAAATGTTTTATATTCATGACATTTAGGGTCTGACTCTGCTTCTGTAAAAAGCATGTTATTGGCTTTAGTGTCAGCTGTCCAAAGGTGACTCAACTCAACTGCATAGCCATAAGACAAATTTGGATTCTTGAGAAGATGATATGATAACTTGCTCCCACCACTTTTCCAAAGGGAAGAATCTATTACTTGTTTCCCTGGGCATTTGGGACAACGTAAGGGAAATATTATACATGTTTAGAGCCTTTCCTCCTAAGAGACCCATTCAGCCATGTAGCCCCAGACAGTTGTTACTGGCTGACAGGTTTGAAATTAAGTTGTCTGCAAAGTAAGATCTCTTTAGAAACAATCCTGGGTCCTGGACTGGGGCTTTTTAGTGCTACTATCATTAAAATAATAAATATTTCAATACTTAGAGAAAACTTGTAGAAGCACAGAACTGTGTTTCCCTTACTACTGCAAGCTAAAGAGTTAGGATTTTGGTCATTAGTAGAGCTGGCTGAAAATTCCTTTGTGAAATATCAATTCTGAATTCTGACTTGCTCTAGTTATTAGTTATTATTCGTGTACATTATCAATTCAGAATGGCCAATAGATTAACAAATATTAATGATGATGATAATAGTCTCTGCTGGCCTAAGAATATACATATTTATCATTCCATTAAATTACTTTCTTTCTCTTCTTCTCCTTTTTTAAACAATTTAGTTTTAAAAAGATACATCATCCAGTAAAAAATAGTGAAATCAAGTTTTAGAATCAGATAAAGATGAAAGATATAATTCTATTATTATTATTTAAAATATTATTAATTTTTCCAGTGACTTCACACTCACTCAAACATACAACAGAAGAGAACTCTCGGTGTTGAATTCATTTCTGTTTACAAAGAAGAAAATTGCTTAATTGAACTAATAATAAAAAAGCTCAATTTTATCAACATGAACTATAAAAAAAGTATATTGGCAATTTTTCTCCAGGTTTGTAGGGTCCTTGACTTATCAGGGAATGTATGGAATTTTTATTCTGAAAGATGATATTCGATATTCTAGCCATTTTTTTTATGCTATTACCCTATGAATCAATGTACTGGACCAAATATCCTGGCCCACCAGCTATACTCAAAGAATTGATGAGGATTCACAAACTGGAGGCCAGAAGTAACCTGCAGATCACCTAATCTGATTTCGTGTATAACACAGACCATAAAACTTTATTCTGTAACCTCTGAGTTGAGGTCAATAATTTATGTTTGAGTAAAACATCTCTCCCAGAAAGGTATCTGGTCTTAAACTGATGATGCTAGATGTCCCATTTCCTTTGGTAGATTGTTCCAATATCTAATCACCTACCTTGTGCTTTACATTTCTAATACGAATCTGCCTGGCTTTAGTTTTTAGTCATTGTTATACCTAAGGTGGCAAAATTCTCTGACAAAGGCAGTTAAGTTACCAGAGCAGATTCGGTGTCTCTGTAAGAAAGGCACAGGAAGTGGGTCGAAGGTGTGTGCTCTAAGCTGATCTATTAAAAACAGTGTACCTGTGAATACCTTTTAAAATAAAAATCCTGTATAGTTTATTTTATTCTTTGTGACTTTCCATAACTATGAATAATTTAAGCAAAACAATACATGCTGTCAGAGCTAAAAACAAACTTAGTATGGCTTTAATGCAGAGTAATGCAAAAAATGAACTTTGAAATAAGTAGCATTGCAGTGAATTCAACTAGATGGAAAGAACTAATGGAGCTGATCTTTTCAGGGCCAGCTGCCTATTTTCTATAACGCATTGCTCAAGAAGTCAGAGATAATTGTTGAACATGGGTCTCTAGTGTTAAGTTCACTCAGGCAGGTAGGAAAAATCCATATAGACTGTTTGAGCTGGTGAGCATTTTCCAAGGAAAAATCACTTCCACACAAAGAAAAAACATCTTTAAGAGTAGACAGGGACCTATTAAGATTCCTTAATGGACTCCACAAAAATTTACTAATGAATGACAAATTAACATTAGAAAAAACCATTAGAGCAGTCAGAGTACGCAAACCATTCAAAAATCAGAAGAAAGCGCTTACAAGAAACAATCACAATGTGAGCATGATAAAGCAGACTGTTAATCAGACACATACACAAAAGAGACAACAGTGCAGAGTACTGGGCACAGACAACATTAGAAAAGAAACACAGGATGAGGAAGGCAAAGCAGGTTAGCAGTATACACTGAGTACATCATGCAAAGCAAAAAGAATGCCATGCACTTGAGAATATATTCCAAAAGTGCTACAAAGCAAACCCTTTTGCATGACAGTGCTAAACAAGGCAAAGAGAAAAGAATACAGCATACAGTACATGGATACACCCAAAGTATTAATTACAGAATACTTTCAAACAAAGCAGTGTAGCATCAGTGATATAGCTTCTTTTTTGTCAATACAGAATAAAAAACAGGACAGCAAGTTAATAGGTCCAGAAGAAATAGCTAGGGATGCTCACCCTAAACTGTGGCAAATGAAAGGGATTTTCACAGGCCACTCGCAGAGTGTGAAGCCAATTTTGCGGCCTTTTCGTGACAAGCCCACCCCTCACCACTGACTGGCCAAGGGGCCATCATGGCCATGCCTTACTGCTGAGGGCTGTCCATCACTCGGCCCCCACCCTCACCACTACTTGGATGAGGGGTGTTCATCATGCCCCGCCCCTCACCACTGATTGGCCAAGAGGTGTCAGTTGTGTGGCCTCACCCCCCAATGCTAATTGCCCAAGAAAGGCAGGGCCACACAAGGGCAGACCTCTCAGCCAATCAGGGGCAAGTGCCAGGGAGGGCTGCAACCATCTTAGCTGCTCCCCTTCACACCAGTGGTTTCTCCCCCTTGGCAGGCTGTGAGGCTGGGACACAGTCACCATGAGGACCACTGGCTCCCATTGGGGAGCCAGCATATTATTTTTAATAAGATTTTTTAAAATTTTATTTTGCAGATTTTGTGGACATTGCCCGATTTCATGGTTTCCATGGAGTAGCAAATTAAGTCCCTAGAAATAACTCATAAAATTGACCCTGGGATACAAGAAAGCTGCATACTTGAAATATAGCCTAGCCTGCACCACTACATAAATCTCACCTAGATCAGTGAAACTAGCAAGACAGAGGAGAACCAGTTTGTATCATTCACAGATATCAAATTCAATGCAACATCTAGACTATTATGTAATAAACATCAGTAGAACAGGTACTAAGAATAAAAGCATTCAATCATTAAGCTTGATAAAAAAATCCTAATGGTAATGGAATCCATTAAGGTTTACCTCATAGCAAAGCAAATTAAGAAAAGATTTCCCAATATGTTTGAAGGCACCTACTAGGACATTAAAAAATTATGTTATCTACAAATGTAGTACCATAATACATTTACCATGATGACTGTCATTAAGCAGATTCCTATAGCTGAGGAGAAATTCTAGTACATTGCGCACTTTGTCAGTGCTAGGAAATGGGTGGCCAGACTTGGGGGGCAATCAGGGCTCAAGATTACTGGACTGGGATATGAACCAGAGTCAGAGAGGGGAAGCAGAGTCCAGAGCTGAGAAAAGAACTAGAAATCATGCTAGGGAAGGGGGCCCTACCTTTGAAACTGAAATCTTTTGAACAAGGAAATCTTTTTTGAACAAAGGACAAATTGGACAAGGACAAGAGGAAAAAGTCTTAAAGGAAAAGCAAGTGCACATGATACTACAGGACTAACCATTGTCTACAAATAAACTATCAGAAATAGTAAAACACAGCAATAATGCAATTAATTTTTAAAAGAAACAGTAAGGCCAAGATGGACTGCACAAAACAACTAATTCCCTCCTGGGCGATCAAAGACTTCAGAAAACAGAGCTGTCCGTGGAGAATGGATTAGTACTGAAAGGACAGTGCTTCCAGAGAAAATGCTTCCAGAGAGCCTGAAAAAGATTCATGAAGGACATCTCAGTGTGATACTGTACAAGAGAGGAACACTTTATTGACACACACAAATGCACAAATAGAAGGAAAGGTCAGAGACCTACATTCATGCAAAGTAGCAGAGACAGAACTGCAAGGAACCTATTACAATACATGACATACCTAGCAGAGCGTTGGCAGTGGTTAGCAGCCGATTTATCTGAACACAGAGGAAACCACTACCTGCTGACTCTTGATTATCACAGTTTCTTTTGAAGTAACTCAACTAAGCAACATTAGGTAGCACTGCTGTGAATCGCACCAAGACAATAGTACTCGTGATGAGCTCACTCAGGACAATGGATGACAATACATATCCAAGGAGAATTAAAGATTTTCTAAGGATCAGCCCTCCATATTACCCAGAGTCTAACAGACAAGCTGTAATATAGGTACCAATAGTTAAGCAAATACTAGAAAAAACATTTAGAAGAGCAAATACTAGGAAAGTCATCAAGGGAATTTAATTTATTAACCTAGTGAAACACACCTATGGAATCAAGAGCTTCACTTTCCCAGATGCTAAAAAGAAGGGAATGCAAATCAATTGCCACCCCTTCTACTGCTTAGAGTTAAGATCATGTAAAAGTAAAACACAAGTAAATAGATGAAAGAATAAAAATGCCAGAATACTGATAACTTTGGTATGAAATTTCAGTACACTGATGCAAAGCTGACTCTGGCACCAGCTTAAATTCAACTCAATCCTGCACCAGGAACAGACTTGTTAAAAAAGTAAAAGGCTATGAAGCAAAAAGATGAGGAAACTTAATTACAGCCAAGACAAGCACAATTGCCAGAGAGCCATCCAGCTCTATCTAAAGCAGGGGTGTCAAACATATGACCCATGGGCCAGATACCCATTATCCAGCTCCCATTGCTGCCCCTGGGTCTGAATTGATTGGTTCCAGTGCCTGCAATGGGAGCTTTCAGGACCTCTGATCAGGCAGGCCAGCCTAAGCCAAATCAGCCACAACTGAAGTAAACCTCAGTTAATGAACTCTGTCCCACTTCAGAAATAGTGAGCATCATGACTGGCTTCTAGGAGTGCTTCCTATCCATTCTGCACCAGCCGGAGCCCTGGATTTTCAGGCTAGTCAACAGTTCTGTGGCAAGCCTCCTGGTTCTTGCACTCCAGTTCTCCTGGGTTTGGGGTTATTTCTGGACTTCAGGTTTGGATTTTTCTGAGGATCTGTTACCTGGCTCCTGACCCCAGTTTGGCTCTGTTTTCAGACTTTGCCCTGTGGATTCTCCCTTAGATTGGTAGTCAGCATCTGATACTTGAATCCTGACCCTAAACTATTGTTGTGGACTCTGCTTCTGGACTTTCCTCGGGTTTTGGTATATGGCTCCTGCCCCCTGACCCAGCCTCCGACCACTGCTTTCCCTCAGTAGTTTAACCATTAGGCAAGACAACCTATGCCCCAGTCCCTTACAGGACACATGCCACATATGATGCCTGCTTCAGCTGGTCTGGGACCAGTATGACACATGGCACCATAGATGCTGCATGCAGTGCAGGTCCCAGACCAGCTGGAGCAGGCACCATGTGAAGTGCAGTCCTGGACCACCTGTGGGGGGCACTACATGTAGTACGGACCTCAGACATGCAGCACAGTCCGTCTAGGGAGGATGCCACGTAACACAGATCCCAGAGTGTCTAAAGCAGCCATGATGTGCACTGGAACCAGGATGGGGTGGAGAGGAGTCCAGGGTCCATGGGCTAAATCCAGCCCATAGACCGTCCCCACGTGACTCATCCAGCCCGTGAGTAGAATGAGTTGGACACTCCTGATCTAGAGGCACAAGAATCAATGTTCACTCCAAGTGTGGGAAAAGATTCAACCACAGAATGGAAGGGTCACGATATGCCCCAATGCTGTTATTAAGCAAGAACATTAGAGAGGGCATCTCTAGACTTCTTTTGCTTATGTGGGGAAATGACAGTTAAGTAGCTCTTGCACTGTCCCGATAAGGGAGGCACAGGAAGTGACTTGAACATTCTGCTCCTTTCTCTATGCATCACAAAGAGACAGAAACAGAGAGGAAGAGCGAGCAACAGAATACCAAGCTGTGAGAGCAGAATGTGTTTGAAAAACCATGTTAATAAAAGCCCTGCTTGTTTACCCTATCTTGTGTGGCTGTGCGTTTCTGTAAGCAGTCTAAACCAAGACAATAGAGGCCTTAAATCACCAATGTGATGACCTGATCCTGATCCTGTCTGAATCCTGGCCAGTCTTCAGTCACAACAGGTCATCCTGCCTCTATATACAATGCCCCAGACATACTATCTTTATTCTCTTGTATGTTCCCTATTCCAGGCTGTATTGGTACAGTTCATCTTTATTATGTCAATGCAACTACTAGCATGAGCAACAGTTCTCAAAGTCAGTCTTGCAAGCTGTTCCTTCAGAAGAGCAGGGACAATCTCAGTGTGCCAATAACACCCAAAAGGTAGGTTTCATTCTTCAGAGCTGACAGCCTGGAAACTTCATCCTTCACTGCCATCAAACACATTCACTAAAGCAATACAAAGTGCCCATCACAGAGGAAATTTTCAAAGGCATAAAGAGCAGATAGGGAACAAGCTCCCATTGCTTTTAACCAGTAGCAGTTAGGTATCTGACTTATCACGCTCTTAAGTCTACTGAGCTGGTAGAGGCAGGCTGCCTTCTAAAACCAGGAGGTGGTTGGAGTGTTGCTGTAGTTATGATGATCCAGGCAATATGAGGGAGGCAACGGTTTTCTTTAATTAATATTTTTAATGGACAAACTGAGAAAAGGCACCTGCTGCCCAAAACCTTGTCTCCCATTTCTCCCATTTATTCAGTTAGTTCAATAAAAGATATTACCAAAACCACCCTTGTTCTAAAACCAGACACGTAACTCTGCAGCCATATAGTAGCGCTATTTAGGTACACTGCTTTCAGTTCAGAGGGTAGGCCTAAGGATACCATTTTGGAGCATGGTAGGTTTACTATGTAGATGGGTACCTTAAGTACCCTTTGCAAATAGCTTTTAGGGTAATAATAACCAGTAGGGTAACTAAGGGGGATAACTGGGGCAGTACTCCCTGGTGCCACCTTTGGGGAGGGGCAGCAAAAAAATAGCCTCAGATGCAGCTGGTGGCTGGCCAAGCCATCGCCACCACCAGCACAGCAGCCAAAGTTGTCCTGTGTGCAAAAGCTGCCCAGAGTGCAGAGCTGTTCTGTTATGCCTCCGATGACAAAAGCTGGATTCTCAATACCTTGCTATAATCCCTCACCATAAATGCTCATAGGACCAGAGAAAAGCAGGGTTAGAAGTGACCTCATCTACATCAACTAGTCTAGTCCCTCTCTGCTCAAGACACAATTATTCCTAACTAAGCCCTCACAGACAAGTGTCTGTCCAACCTGCTTTTGAAAATTTCCAGGGATGGATATGCTACAACTTCTCTAGATAGCCTGTTCCAATGCTTGACCACCCTCATCATCAGAAAGTTTCCCCTAATCTCTAACCTAAATTTCCTCTGCTGCAATCTGAAGCCATTGCTCCTAGCCCTATGGCCACAAAGAAAAGCCCATTTCCATCCTCTCCGTAATCATCCTTCATGTATTTGAAGACTGTGATCAAAGCCCCTCTCAGTCTTCTCTTCTCCAGACTAAATAAACCTAGTTCTTTCAACCTTTCCTCATAACCAGGGTTTAAATTACAGGGGAGCTCGGGGGAGGGTGAGTTCCCCCCCATAAGAGACAAGAGCCCCCCTTATGAGATTTGAAAATCATAACCGGGGGGGGGGGGGTGTCTCTTATTACAGCATCATGATGAGCAGTCCATTTTTTTTTGCAGACCTACCCTGCAAGAATCAAAGTGCAACACAAACCCTGCTCTGCTCATAACCCATACTTCCCAGGTCTCTAATCATGTTTGTTGCTCTCCACTGAACTCTTTCAATGTATTTGCATTCTTTTTGAAATATGGGGCCCATAACTGGACACAGTACTCCAGGTGAGGCCTGACCAGTCTGAACAAAGTAGAATAATCACTTCCCTTGATTTTCAGTGATACCCCTCGTAATACAACCCAGTATGCTTTTGGCTTTTCTTGCAAAAAGTGCACATTATTGGCTCATATTCAGTTTTTGCTCCACTGTAACCCCTAGGTATTTCCTTGCAGTACTTCAGTTTAGCCAGTTATTTCCCAGCCTATATTTGTGTTTGCAATTATTTTGTCCCAGGTGCAGCACTTTGTTCCTGTTCTTGTTGTATATGGTTGATTACAGACCATTTCTCCAGTCTATCCATGTCATTCTGAATCCTAGCCCTGACCTGCAGAAAGCCTGCGACTCCACCCAACCCAGTGTCATCCACAAATTTGCTAAGCGTGTAACTCAATCCATCATCCAAATCATTCATGATTGTATTAAACAATATTGGACCCAGCACAGATTCCTGGGGATCCCCACCTGATATCTTCTCCCAGCTAGACAGTGAGTAATTAATGACTCATTGAGCACAACGATCCAACCTTTATGCATCCATTTTTCAGTACTACCATCTAATCCATATTTCCTTAGCTTGTTAATGAGAATGTCAAGGGAGAAAGTGTCAAAAGCCTTGCTAAAGGCAAGGTATATCGCATTCACTGCTCTCCTGACATCCACAGAGCCTATCACCTTATCACAGAAGGAAATCAGACTATTCAGGTGTGACCAGCCTTTTTGAATCCATGTTGGCTGTTCCTGTTCATCCTGTCTTGCTCTAGGTTCTAGGTTCCTCCAGGCTCCATGACCTATCCAAGTACCAAGGTCATGATGACTTGTCTCTAGTTCCCCAGATCCTCTTTCTCGCCTTTCTTAAAGATAGACTCCATATTTGCTCTTTTCCAATCAGTTGAGACCTCATCCAACCTCCCCAAGTTCTTAAAAAGGATAGGTAATGGCTCTGAAATTACCTCAGCCAATTTCTTCATTACTGTATTATACATTCCATCTGGTCCTGCCTACTTGAAGCATCCAGCTTCTCTAATAATCCCAAGCCAGTTCTGTCATTACTAGGCTGTTTGACTCCTTATTTTTGTTGCCAGCTGCACTCATCATCTGGTAGCTGCCTCTATTTATAAAGACACACTTGTAGAATCCCTTTTTATTGGATGCCTTTTACATCTCTTGCCAGTTGCATCTCAAATCATTCTTTGGCCCTCCTAATTTTCTCTCTGCACACCTGAAATACTCTTATACTCTTCCAGGACCAAGTTTCCACTTTTTGTAGGATTCATTTTTGAGTTTCTACTCATTGAAGAGATCACTGTCTAACCTGGCTGGCCTTCCATTACTCTTCCTTTTCTTCTGTTGCATTGTGATAGCATGCTTTCTCCTCTGCCGTTAAAAGGGGCTCCTTAAAGTAGAGACAGCTCTTTTGGATTCTTTTTTCCTCCTAGGAGATTCTGCCTACAATTCCCCCGAGTTTGTTAAAGTCTGCCTTTCTGAAGTCCAGTGTCCTTATTCTGCTGCTCTCCTTCCTTCCTTCCCTTAAGATCTTGAATTCTTTCATTTCATGGTCACTGTCATCCGTTACCTTCCACCTTCACATTCTCAAAATATTCCTTACTGTTTGCGAGCAGCAAGTCAAGAAGAGCTTCCTCTCTAGCTGGCCTCCCTATCATCTATATAAAAAAAAATCCCCAACACAGTTTTCTGGACTGTTGTTATATTATATTTGGAAAAGTCTCAGTATGATCAGTTTTTAAAGTAATGGACTGAATTTCATTATTGGCCATTACCTATATTCAATAACAAGACAATAAAGAAAAGCTTTAAGTGACATTTTTATACTGTCACCAGAAATCAGTCAGTTGATTGCATGAAGTGTTGCACGAACACACAGTGCTGCATCTGTAAATACTGCAGTACAGAAGTCTTGTTGCTTCCAGTCAGGTATTTGTGACAGGCTATGTTCTACTATGGGTATTTTCCATGCTTCTGGGCTTTCCTGGTTGACCCCCACCCCACTTTCTGCTACATGTGTCAGAGGTGTTTTAAGCCTTCCTCAAAAGCATTGGGCATTGGCTGCAGCCAAGGCTGGGAATTTTGACTGGGTGTGCCAATGCTCCTGCTAGGACCAAAGCCAAAGGTTCCTGGCTAGAGGGTCTTACCCCTCAACTCAGGGTCAGACTGATCACTATATTTGGTGTCAGGAAGGACTTTTACCTCACGGTCAGATTGGTATAAACTATGGGGGTTTTTGCCTTCCTCTGTAGCTAGGGGGATGGCTTTTTACCTGGGATCTCTCAAGCATATATTAATAACCTTTTATAGAAGCAGGACATTGACTGCTGTGGTTCCCTGCTTTATCCGTGGCATTTTAGGATGTTATGTCTTGTGCTGTGCCAGAGTTGACAGTAGTCTTATGAAGATCTTAGATTATAGATCATATAGGATTGTTGGGATAGGGATGATCATGCCTCAGACAGGGGATAGTGCTAGATGACCTCTAAAGGTCCCTTCCAGCCCTACTTTTCTATGATTCTCTGTGACATATGTACCCATCAGATGAATCATGGACCTGATCCATTCCAATAAAACCAACAGAAGTTGCTCCATGGATTCAACTGTGTTTGGATTAGGCCATAAATCTTATTTTTTCAGCTCTCATGGGTTCTAAGAATGGAACAAACAGAATGACAGATGAAAAACTGTTTCTATACCCTTGAGGAGTGAAGTTCTCAATAATAATCTTCTGAATAAGGTAGTGGAGGCAGGAAACCTGAATTTCTTTGAGATGATGCTTGATATATTTATGGAGGAAACAATATACTATATTAAGGGTGTGCTTAGAGTACTAATGAGAGCATGAGAGATGTAGATCCTTGTGTCCGATGCCCCCATGAGGGGTCTGAAAGGTAGGTTGACCTCCAAGAAGGTTGGTTGTATGTGAGAGCTATGTGGTACCTCCATACTTTAGGATTCTGAGGGTCAATTGCTAAATCCATGAAAAATTCCTCCCCCCAACAGGAAACATCATTTAGTTTCCGGGGGGGAGGGGGGGGGGGTTCACCTTCTTATGAAGCATTGGGCATTGGCCACAGCTAGAAGCAAGATTGTTTTGGGAGCACTGGTGCTCCTAAATGGTACTGGGAAATCTCTCAGGCATCTGGCTGGTGGATTTTGCTCATACACTCAATGTCTACTAAAGGAATTTTTCCCTTGTTTAGACTGATAAGGATTGTTGTTGATTTTTCCCCTCCCGCTGTAGCACAGGGCATGGCCCCCTTCCTAGGATTGGTGGCCCCTTTTCTCCTCCTATAACAGTCTGTGGGATTTGTTTAATTGGGTGCTCTGTGGCTATGGTATGTGAAAGAGGCAAGAATGGATATTCTTAGGGACCCTTTGCAATAAATGTTTACTGCATGGTTGCCTGCAAATGAAGGGAACAGAACTAGATGGCCTGGGAGGTCCCTTCTAGTATTATGCATGCTCTTAAAGTCCACATGATTTTATCAATATTTTTTCTTAGAAACATACATTTCTGATTTGAGACAACTTAACATGTTTAATGTAAATTACTTAATCAGCTCTATTACCAGGGCTGAATCAGCAGTCTTTAAAACAGATGACTGTGGAAGAACAAACCAAAAGCAAAGTGCATCTTCCCCACACAAGTCTGTTCCTGAAAACTACTGAATATTCATGCTGCAGTGTCAAACAGAGTTTAATATCATGCGGCTGCTGAGAGTTTGTATGTATCTGCCCATGTCATTTCTAGTGGAAGAACATAAACGTTCACATTTTGTCGTCTTTGACTGATCCACAGGTTCCAACTGAAATCATGCAAAACACTTCTGTACATCAAATATTTATCAGGTCTGGGGTTAACTCTGTTATATTAATAACTCAAATTGTAAAACTCAACTGACCTTTAATCACACTAGTTTTCTCTAACGTAGCTGTCTCAGTCATGTTCTCCGCATTCTCCCGGTGCTCCAAATCATTTTGACAAGTAACTTGTAATTCTGAAACAGCAGCAGCTTGATTTGAGGACAATTTCTTGGTGTTATCTGCACAGAGATTCTGAAATAACACAGAGCAGCATGATTGATTTCAGGTGTAAATTGTTAGTCCAAACTGGATACTTTTCAGAAATGTGACAAGGAAGAGCATCAGTCATACTTTAGGTGAATTTTCTGTGAATTTGAAACACGAATCTTCTGTTTGTCAAAGTATGGTATAAATCACATTTACTACAATGCTTGCCTTTGAGGCATGTACACTATGAAGTAACATGACTAGAATGAAAAGACAGTCTAAGTTCAGAAATAACCTATTAGACATAGTGTATAGTCTCTCTCTCTCTCTCTCATACACACGCATGTATGTAAAAGAGAAATTTCTACGTCTGCTTAGGCTGAAATACATTTCTTTGTAGTCATTTGTTCTTATTTTATTGCTCATTAATTTGATGGATTTTATTATACAGTACATCATGAATATGTATAATATCTGGCATTTCAATTATGGTTATGTAGTTATCCTTTTTTAATATTGTGACCATGGATAGATGGTCATTACATGCAATTGTTGTATAAGTAATTAGAGTGTAATTATATTGCTGAAGGTAAATTATGTGGTTGTACTATTTATCCCCTTTTGTCTGGCACAGTTATTTAGTACATGTATTTTTTAGAACCCACTTTCATTAATCGTAATGCATTTATGCTGTAAATATTCTAAACCATATAATTAATATTCTACCTATATGAATTATTAGCAATCACATGTATCAAAAAAAACCTGAGTGAAATTTTACTCTAACTGCAATATAACTATAGTCCAGTTACAGTCATTATGCTATAAGTTGTATTCTTATCTGCAAAATCAATATAAGTCTTTCATTCAAAATGAAATACAAGTTTTCTTCAGCAATAATACACCATACAAACCCATCCTATTCAGTCAAAGAACTTAAAGTCAGTAAAACTGACTGGTTGTAAAGAAATAGTATTTGGTCCATTAACAATCAACCCATGCTCAGAGACAGCACAAGCAGGAGCACAATGGCCACCATTTTATACTAGTCTGTCTATTTGGAAAGAGTTATCAGCAAGAAAGCAAATGGCAAATATGAAACAGAAAGTTTGGTACAGTATATTAAGCAATAAAAACAGTGATGAAACCTTTATTGTACATGTGTAGTTCTCCTTAGAAGAGAAAAACAACATGTCATAAGTGGGAGATCTTACTTTTTCAGGTGCAAGAATATAAATTGGCATTCTTTTAAAATGGCATTCTTTTCTACATCCTTTTTAAAAAAGCAAATATTAAAACATATCTCCAGACATGCTTTGCATCACATAATTTTATATCAGATAGTTCGTTACAGGTTGAATGTCACAGTAGAGATCCTATTTGTGAAAGAATCTATGATAAAACAAAGAAAAAGCTATATGCAGTGGGTAAAATTCACAAGAACCTCAGGGATTAGAGCAAAAAAGAAACACAACTGAATATGATTTTAGGAAGAGGCCAGAAATGTCAAAAGGAATTCTTAGCAACATGGAAGAAAAAGGAAAAGTATACTGCTGTAACTGGGCCAATTCTCTGCTAGTGTATCCTAGAATAGGGCAACTCCACTGAAGTTAAAGAGGAATTGTCATTCTGCACCTACAGAGAATGGGGGCAGTCAATGCTGAAATAAGCTTTAAACCATCTTTTCTTCAGTCTTTGAGAGAGCCTTAAAAATGCTACCAAAACAGAAATAGTAAATATTTTGAATATCTTTAACACTCTTCAGTTTTGTTCTATCTGCATTTTTTTCTTTAACCCATTAATCATAATAATTACCACAAACTATGATACCCACATTATTTATTTTGTGTTATCTAAACTAAGTCTCGAGATCAAGATAAGAAATCCTCTAATGATGGAAAGTGTGACTAAAGTTTGTGATAAATTTTTCAATTTGTCAACCACGCTGCATTTTTAGAATGGATTCCAAGGAGTGGGTCTTAAAGGAACTTGGCAAATCAATTAAAATGTATTTAAATTAGAAGAGGCCATATATTTAAAAATAAACTAGGTTACACAACTGAGACTTTTGCTTCAGTTTAGATTGCAAGCTGATACCACATGAGCATTCCTATTGTTGTGCCCCAGCTCAAATCTGGGATCTTGCCCGGTATGCAAAGGCCAATAAAGATACCAGGGGTGAAAGTACAAAGAAGGTTTATTGCTAGCAATAAAAGGTGCAAGCGGAATAATTCACGTAACAAGCACACCAGATCACTATTTCTAATCATCTTTTATACAGGAGTTTTCAATGCCTTCGCAAGCATGCTTGTTTAATGATTGGTTATAAGCGAGTGACGCAAGAAGTTCTTTACTGAGCATGTCTCTATACCTGTGTTTTAGCCATGTATCTCATTTACATACATATGTGTTTCATTAGCATACTTCTTCCCCACCTAGGGGTGTGATTTTTAGTATTTTAATGAGCCCTTTAACCCAGTACTCTGTTTCTTCTTTTGTTTTCAAGCCCCCTTTATCTAGGACTGTCTCCTCCTTATCATCGCAGATGGGCATTCTTCACATAGCATTCTCTTCTGCTTCGTCTTCGAGTAGAGGTTTCTAGGTCACTCCTTACACTATGAGAAATGTATTCACTGAATTCACTTAAGTCATGGGTTTTCAACTTTTATAAATAAGTGTACCCCACCATGGCCTCCTTTTTAGTCAGTGTACCCCCGGGGGAGAGGGGGGAGTGGCTAGATGCCAAGTGGGTGGGGAGCGGGGGGAATCGGCTGGACGCTGAGCAAGGGATGGGGGTGGCGAGCTGCCAGACGTGGAGCAGCAGCATGGTGAGTGGTGGCAGCGCAGTGTCTGTGCGGCCCTGCTCCTGTGAGGCAGCGGTGCA
>NW_005842402.1:963158-972331 GCF_000455745.1 Alligator sinensis | reverse complement strand
CCCCCCGCGTGCTCCCTGAGACCTTTCAAAGTACCCCCAGGGGTACGCGTACCCCTGGTTGACAACCCCTGACTTAAGTCATACATAAGTGTGAGCAACTAAAAATGTAGGCTGAAAACTGGCATCCTCATTTAGTGTTATTAACACCAATCTGAAGAAGAATTTAAATTGGATAAAAGCCTGATTCTTTTGAAGTCAATGGCCCCACCAATAGGTCATAATATTACCTGTTGTCCTCAGACAGAATTCTGTCAAAGGACAGATTCAGATTTTAAAAAGTCATTATTTGGACCATGGTCATTTGTAACCATACAGTATAGTGCAATACAATACAGTCCTAAAGCCATGACCATTCAAATCAATAGAGCCAGATTCAGCCCCTACTCCAAAGTGCTACAATACAAACCCTATAACACAGACAACAGAATCCCTTTGGTTGTCATCTGCAGACCCTAGCTAGACACATTATTAATGACCTTCAATCCCTCCTCAAAAAGGATGACCAACTCAAAGTACCCATGGGGGACAAACATGTCGTGTCTTACACAGAGCCCTCCCAACCTCAAATGATAGCTCTTCAGCAGCAGACTACCTAACTCTTGTTCTCACCAAGGCACCAATCCAGGCTCCCAGATATGTGCTAGGGTAGATTTGTATTTTATAGGCTAACCAAAGCACGCATGCATGCATACATGCATGCGTGCGTGTGTGCGTATCACAAGCTTTTGTGAGTTGTAGCTCACTTCATTAGATGCTGACGAAATCAGAGGTTTGTAAGCTTTCGTAAGCAGCAGCTTACTTCATCAGATGCAGGAAGCAGAGCTTCTAAATAGAAAGCAGTGGTTAGAATAGAAAAGGTACGGAAGGGGGAGGCAAATGTGCTAAGCTAAGTATTCAGTAGTAAGGCAAAAGTACCTTTTTGGTCACTTCTAGATTCAAATCAGTATTTCATTGTCTTATTTTATGCATTCCAGATAAGCTCAGCACAGATTTACAGCTTATACTCAAAGCTGCAGCCTCAGTTCTTACTAAAATGATCCATCTCCAGTTCTTTGATCCTTGCATTAGCCTCCAATTTTTTTTATTTTGTTTAATTTAATAGTTCTGACTTTCTGCTATCTCAGGATACCTTATCTTTATGACCTTTACCTTATCTCCAGAGTTATCTCTGGAGGGTGAGTGATGCTAGAGGTGTTTTAGGCAATTTTTAACAAAATATCTGAAACTGTTTTTTAACAAAGTATCTGAAACTGTGGTCACAAGCCTTTACTTGTTTTAACCCTTAGACTTGGATTCCCATGATCCAGTTTGATTGCTTTTAGTGAAATAAAGGTAAGGGAGATTTTCACTCTATAAACTAAGTAAAAGGCAGGGTATATTTGTACTTTATAGGCTAACCAAAGCATTACTGCTTAAGTATACAATATTGCATAAATAATTATTCTGTGCCTTCCTATAGCACTGTTCATCCAAAACTCTCATTGTGCTTTAAAAACATTCATGAACTAAACTTCACAATATACATATTAGCTTCATTTTACATATGGAAAAATAACATTGTTGGCTCTTTGGGCACATCTACATGACATGCTTTACTGCGCAGTAGACTAATCTATTGCATAATAAAGCATCACTATGTAACTGCACCGAACTACTGCACAGTAAAATAGGCTAATGCTCAGTAAATCTACTAACTGTATTACAGGTAGTAGATTTACTACACATTAGCTAATGCACAGTAGTGCATGTGTAGATGCTGACTGGCAGCAAATTTGCTACCAGTCAACCAGACCAGTAGGGGGCCAGCCTCCTGCAAGGGGTAGAGCAATGGGGCTGGGAGGCCCTCCAGCCACAGGGCACGGACAGCTCTTCAGTAGTTCCTGGTTGGATTTTAGACTCCTGGCTTGGCTCCTGGAGCCTGAACCATCTGATACCAAGCCCTGGCCACTGTGTGCTGGTGTGGTGGGCATGTGCTGATTGCAGGAGCACTGCTGAGCCCCAACCTGACATCCAGGCCTCTGCTGGCTGCTCGCTGGCCCCTGGATACCATGACCCTGTGCTGAGGGCACATACTGGCTCCAGCAGTCCTGCAGGCCATTGTGCGTGAGTGGGAGAGGGACTGAGAAGTCTTTACCTTCTGGGACAGGCTCCTTGCTCTGGAGGAGAGATGCACTGCCCACCCTGATAGGATGCTAGAGGCACAGGAGAAGCAGGATATCATGGTGTCCTGGGCAGAGGAGGGCATGGAGGAGGGCCACCAGATGCTGGACACCATCCTGACCTTGGGGGTCACCTTTGTGCTGCCTGTCCCCAGCCCCCAGCTCTGTCCCTGGCTGCCACTTGGCTCCCACTGGGCCTAGCTCTATGGAGGAGGAGGGGGAGCAGCTTGGACAGTGCCCACCCTCACCCCTGACAGAGCCTCCAGGCGGCCAGTAATGCCGCAGTATCCCCACCCATGGTGGTGCCACTAGAGGCTGTGGTGCTGGACGCCTCTCCCCAGACACCATGCCATCAGTGCCTCCAGCCCACCATTCCCCCCTGACTCCCCCAACCATATTCCTGTAAATAGTTGCATGGGAAAGAGGGTGTTTTACTAGTGGTGCATGCTGGGGTTCTGGGTGGGGACTGTTTTTGGGAAGAGAGGGTGGGAGAGTGTTGTTGGGGAGAGGGAGAGAGGGCAGGAGGGAGTGTGTTGTCATGGAGGGTGTTGACTGGAATCTGTCCAGAGCAGCTGTAGTCTTGGGGGTGCACTGTGGACCTGGAGTTCATGGACAGCTGCCCAGGTGCCCTATTGCACAAAATGGGGGAGACCCCCCCCCCCCCCCCCTGAGACCTCTGCAAGCTTGAGCTTGTCCCTGCTGGAGACCCCTGCCAACTGAAGCATGTCTCCTCCAGACACCCCTGCCAGCCTGAGCTGTTCCCCTCAGAGACCCCTACCAGCCTGAACCTCTCTCCCCTGGGGACTCCTGGCATCTAGGCAGCTGCATCTGGAGCCTGCAGCTCCCCCTGGACGCTGCAAGAAGTCAGAGCAGGGCAGGAGCAGCCCTGGATCTGCTTAGAGCAAATCTGCCCCAGTGGGGTGCATGTATAGATGCCTTCTCGGCATTGGCTTACTGAGCAGTAAATCACTGTGCAGTAAGTCTAAGTAGCATTAATTGCATGTGTAGATGCACCCTTTGAGACCCAGGAAGCCTATGGCAGAGTTGGGACTAGCACCCAGATTTGTTGATTCCAACTCCCGTGTTTTGACCCTAGGTCTATCCTTCCTTTCTCTTGCTTTTTCAGTTTCTCCAAATGCTGTCATCAGTAGGATAAAGCAGTAATATTATCGCAGGCACAAAACTCCTAGATTTTCCAAAAAATACCACCTAAAAAGTATTGAAGGCAGCTCATGTATCTTATACTCTTGAGACAGCATGTTTTTCACTAAAACTTGTGGCTACAGCAGCACGTGAAACTCAAGAAAATCATGAACTCAGCTCTACTAATAACATAGGGATTCTTATTTGAAAAAAACAAAACTGAAGAAGAGAAAGAGGGAGAGTTACAAAATGACTAATTGTAACCACAGAAAAAATGTTAGAAAATGCTACTACATTAAGTGCATGTTCTCTAGCCAAACGTAACAAAAATCTGTAATTTGATGCATTATAATGGTGGTGACCACTTTATATTTAGCCACAATATAAGCTTTTGTTTTGGTTGTGGTTTTGTTAAACTTCAACAATGTCTAGTACGTTCAGAATAAAAAAGCAAAAAGCCTGTGATACACAATGTTTAAAGTACAGAAAAATGTGGCAGTAAATATGAAACCAACAGCTGTCATGTTTTCTGGAAATGCTGTGAAAGATGTAGTGGCATAAACCATTTTGACAAAACTGTGCCCTTCCTGACAGAAAGTAAAGCTGTTAGGTGGCTACAAATGACTCTAGTGAAGAGGATGACCCATTTATCGGCACAATCAGCACTGGACATGGCACTACACCTTTGGAGTTCATTTATTATGAGTCACCCATGCTACAAGATACAGATCATAAACCTTTTACTGAAATCTTTAAAGACAGCCTGGAGTGACAATCTATGCTGCTGTCAAAAATTCAGGGTAAAGCCATATAGATATTTCCTGACTTTGGCATATACAGTGCTGGAGTATCTATCTGTAAAAGACTTAATTGCCGTGTATATCCTTTTCAGCTGTAAGTACATACAAATTTCATAGCACCATGGGAAATTATTTTTTAAAATCAACAGACGCCTTACCGTTTCCAGACAGAAATGGTGTTTTATTGATGCAAGGAGCACAAGAATATTCTGGAATAAATAAATACAGCAGAGGAGCTAGGAGGAAGCCTAAAGCAGGCTGCATGCACACCTATCCTTTTGAACTTTGCTTCTTTAAAAATATTTTCCTAAACACTAAAAGCTATGAACAAGAAAAATACCAGGCTAATTTAGATAAGAAATTAGTATTTGTTTATTTACAGGAAGCTTTTCACAAATCTCATCTTTACTGAATTACACTGAATTACAAGCTACCTAGTTGTCAAACTTAAAACTATAGTCAAGAGTAATCAGTCTAGATTCTGATCTCACATCAGTTTCAAAACAATGGGATACCAAATCTAGATCCATATGCCAATCTCCTCTGTAAGGCCAAATTTGATTCCTACTTGCATAAGTGTAAATTTGGAACAATATTTAAGTCATTGAGACCCAAGATAAGAGAATGAGGATATTCAAATGTGACAAAGGCCAAAAGTGCCAATTCAAATAACAGGGGTAGATAGGAACCATTAAGAACTCACGGGAAGTTCTCAATATTATGGAATAAGATTAGAACTTATTTATTTCACTTTGAAGGAAACAATTACCTTTTGATTATTACTCATTTGCATCCCAAGATAGTCTTCTGGAATGATCTACTGGCAAGTAGGGCTGCGTGAAATTTCACCGGCTACTTCATTTCGATGCTGCTTCAACTCATTTTGAACTCGAAACAGGAAAATTGAAATGAAACAAAAGGCTTTGAAACAGCTTTGAAATGAAATGAGGGCAGTTGAAATGTTTCGAAACGTTTTGAGTTTTGAAGCTGGGTTTGCTCGCAGCTAAAGAGAAACTAAGGAGAGGGAGAGGGTAGAGTGGGGAAAGGACTGCTCTGATATTGACACGTGCAGCTGGCCAATGACTGTGATCCTTCCCTGAGGTCCCTTCCAATCCCGTGATCTGCGGGAGGGATGGAAAAACAGCATAAAAAAGCATTGTTTGAACTGAGCTTTCTCTGTGCCTCTACACTTACAAGTGACACAACTTTTGCTCTAAACCATTTGAGATGCAGTTTCCCAGAAACCCCCTTGCCTATCCCCTTGAAATGTGGGAGGCTTCATAGCCTTAGCAGGGACTATGATGCCTGCTGTTTTCACCCCACTGTGCCTTAACACACACACGTGACACGAGTTTTGCTTGTCAGCAGCTTGAGGTGCAGGTTCCCAAAACCCCTTGCACCTATTTCCTTGAAACTTGGCAAGCTCCATGGCCCAAGCAGGGGCTACCATACCTACAGTTTTCACCCTGCTGTGCATTAACATATACATGTGACATGAGTTTTGCTTTCAAAATTTTGAGGTGCAGTTTCCCAGAAACCCCTTCACCTATATCCTTGAAACTTGGCAGGCTTCATGGCTTTAGAAGGGGCTACCATCCCTGTAAATTTAATCTGAATCAGGCAAGAAATGACAAACTTATAGGCAGTTTTGTGCTTCCCCATTATAGCCTATGGGCAAAACGTTGAAACAGCGAAACAGTTTCGACTAAACAAAACAGAACAGCGGTTTCAAAATTAAATGAAACTCAAAATAAAATACTGCCTTGTTTAAATGGCAAAATGGAAGTAAAAAAGAAACAGTGCCATTTTGCACAGCCCTACTGGCAAGTCAAGATTCTGGCATGCCAGGGTAAGAGCACAGCACGTGTATAGTTGTGCTACTAACAGGATGCCATCATTTTATAACCAAGAATTTTAATCATCTCCCTAAATGTGCAGATTCTAAAACATGATATCAGGCTTGCACTTTCTATAGTGCCTTGGGCAGTAAAAAAAAAAGGAGTGCAATTACTTAAAAGACTTCAGAAAAACCAGGGACAATGAAGAAGATCCTTACTGAATCTCATTAACACACTTCAGACTTCCTATTTTCCTTCAGAACTTGCACAGTATCAGAGGTGTAACTAGGCAGTTCTGTGCCCTGGGCAGCAAGGGTGGTAGTAGCTATATCAATAGCACAGTGGCTCTCAATTTTGTACCTTCCCCCTCCTGTGCCCCACTAAGTCAAAACCCAGGGCTTATACTCTGGTCACCTTTAGTTACGTTACTGTAAAGGTACTGCAAACTAGTAGTACACTATATATGTCTAAAGGGGTAACAGGAGGTCAAGGTGATATCCTAGAAGATCAGGGACAAAGCCACAACAGAATGTTATCCCTGTCAGTCCAAAGGGTTGTTGGCACACTCGGTTGAAGTACATATCTTTCACCTACGATCACCACAGGTTCAAACTCTGAGAAATAGGGCCCTTCCAGCATGCTGTCACTACAGACCCATATCATAAAGCCATGATCAGTCTAACAGTTTATTTTCAGTAGGAACCCAGGACTAGAACACATGGATTGCTGCCTGAAATAAAAAGGAAATGCTATATAAAGTTTCAATATACTATGGACAGATGCCAGTGCAAGCATTTTATTTTGGAATTCAAAACAAATCAAACAAAATTTTTTTCACAAGGCAAGACTATTTCTAGCATACCCTTATTCAGACATTGACTCCAAACTGTCTCCAATAGGAAAAAAAAAGAAAGAGACAGAAAAGGCAATGTTCTAGTATAAACCAAATAAAGAGTGGAATTGAAACAAGCCCTTAGAGATACTGAGAAATGATGACCGTTCAGACTTTCTCCCAATAAGCAGTTTATCAGTGAACTTGAATAAATGTGCTGACTTGTTATCTGAAAAAGGATAAATAGCAAAAGAAAACAGCATTCCTTTAAGAACAGAGCAAACCAATTTCTTTACCAAAAAGGGAGATGTAGGTAGAAAGGAATGCTCAGAACCCACTAGGTGGCTCTCTTCCCTGGTTTATGTGACAGTCAAAAATTATGGTTAAGGTTTCCCATTTGAAACTTTTCATTTCAAGGGTTTATAACTTAGTGGTAAAAATTCACTGCAGAAAAATACTTGGCATATCAAGTTACTATCTGACAAGGGTGCCCCCCCACCTTGATGTCCCTAAACCTGTCTCCATTGTTCAAAAAACCCCACAAAACAAATGTGGCAAGTATCTACCCAACTGCAATAGGAAGTGGTGATGTTCTTCACCAGAATAAGCTGATCCCAGGTGCTATGTCAAACAGTGAAAAATGGAGATGTAGCAACTGATTAGAGCAAGGTCTAATAATTTTGTGAGGAAAGGACGAATTGGCAAGAAAAAAAATGGAAGCCAGCTAACAAAATAACCTTTAAAAAAAACTGATTGCATGGTACATGCATGGTAAGAGTTTTTCAATAAAATGTTGCAAAGATTTTAAGTACATCATTAAAACATTAATACCTTTCATGGGCAATTTCCACCTTATGAGTAAATATTCTATAGGTGATTGAGGTGAAATATACTGCATTATCTAATTAATAAACATCATGTAAATGTATGTAGTTCTAGCTTTCTTTCAAAATGTGCTGCTTGCATTAGGATCCCAATATCTTAGTCTTTGAAAACCCTATGCGTTTCATGTACTTATTCTCTGTTCCTGATATTTATTGCATCATTTCCAAGTACAAATTGGACCCTGGTTTTCAGGATATGTTCTGGGATGATTCTAAATACAGTTTCATAGCTTTTAAAATGAAGATCTCCCCAAAACGTTAATGCCCGTACAGTACAAAAGACATTTGCTCCTCACCAGTAACAATTTTCCTTGAACTGCGTATCTGCCACAGTAGAACAGAAAATAACAAGAGCATCCCAAAATGATTTGGGTTGACATGGATACAATGCAAGACAGGCTGCAAATTCAAGTATTTGTACACATCCAAAGGACGAGTTTTAAAATGTATTTGACAATTTAAAAGCCCAGTGTACAAAATATCAAATCATGTATTACATTTTCAGATGCTCTGTTTAACTATATAGGAAGCACTTACTGTGTCTTTCAAAACATCACCACAGCAGCTATCATGGGCAAGCCCACCAGTATCTGTTTTCATGATGATTAGGCACTCCATTTGCCACATGTAAAGCCTAATTTCTCTGAGTACTTAGCATTTTTATAGCACTTCCCTCATTCAACCCAGTGTACAGACCTTAAATAGGTAATCTCTATAACCCCCCTTGGAGGCAAATGGGTAAGTACTATTTTTGTCATTTTACAGATGGGTGGACTGAAACATAATTTGTTGTCTGCGGTCTCAAACAGCGAGCCAGTGACAGTCTGGATTCCAACTCAGGGCTACCTGGCTCTCACCTTTTTTGTTCATTATGCCACTATGCTTTGATGCCAGTCATGCTGAGCATCCCTAGTTCCCAGTGAATTCAATCACTGTTGTGAATGTTCAGCCTTGCAGAAAATCAGGCCTCAGGTGTCTCAAATTGGGCACCCAGGGGAAAATAAATAAAGAACACACAAATGCTGGCCACCTGTGAAATGCTAGGCTTAAATGAAATGCACAGCATGATAAAGGGAGTCTGGAGCAGAAGCAAGAATAGAACCCTCTTCTCCTGTGGGAACAGACAACTGCCTTACCAACAAATAGCCCTTTCCCTTTTCACAACCATCTGCCTCATTCAGCACTGAAACTGTTTGCGAGTGAAAGCTGCTATATATAGATGCAAATCCTTATTAATGGTGGTTACTATGTTACACATGCATGCATGCATACATGCACAAAACCTTACTCTACCATAGATGTTCCCTCACAGCATTTTTGCAAGTGTGGAAGAGCTTGTTTGTTCACAGACTATTAAATGTTATGTTTTGTGAAATCACCACTTAACCAAGAGAGGTGAACTTCTGCCATTTATTTTAATGGGGTGTTAACTTGGAGGTTTAATTACAAGGGGGAGTTAATTACCTCTAGGTTCACCGAAATGCAGATGGAAAGTATTCAGCTGAGTGAAGTTTGCA